>NC_051154.1:80275083-80507046 GCF_013339745.2 Dermacentor silvarum | reverse complement strand
AACGACGACGAAGTGTCTCTTGGCGGAGTGTTGTTTTTATACCTCTGGCTATTTTTGTGAAATCTCCAGTGTATCGATCAGGCGTCCCGCCTTGTTCGGTGGCGATGGACGTGGACCGCCCAGGGCGTCTGCCGGATCCGGCGACGTCAGCGACGGCCGCCTCCAGGAAGCGGATCGGGCTCCACACTGACAGCGACAGCGAAGGCACCCATATCTACTCGCTCAGCAGCGAGGACCCTTCCGACGACGAAGGCTTCGAACTTGTGCGGAGCCGCAAGGCGAAGAGAAGGGAACACCAGGTCCTCTTCGTCCTCTAGTACGCAAACTGTTGAGCCCATGCGGAACTCCGACGCCAACACATTCTGTTTATGCCTGTGATACCCAACGGTAACATGAAGCGGCTTAACAGGCAATCTGTCTCGATGCTGCTGGAGACCGTGGTGCCAAATGAAATCACGGACATTAGAGTGAACACCCGCAAAAATGTACTGGCGGTTGATGTTCTGCATGCGGGTGCTCTTAGCACCCTACGCAAGGTAACAGATCTTGATGGCATGCAGGTGCGCTCTCACATACCACTGGGCTCTGATGTCATCACTGGTGTAATATATGATGTAGACTTGGCCATCCTCAACAATGACTTGCCGATTCTGGTCAAAGCAGCGAGTGATCGTGACGTCATTGTTGATGTCTACCGCCTGGGCAACTCACGTTGCGTGAAGATTGTTTTCAAGGGCAACTGCCTCCCGTCTCACGTTAAGGTAGGCCACTTTCGACATCCTGTCCGGCCTTTTATTCCGAAGCCTCTACAGTGCCGCAAATGCATGAAGATCGGACACGTGAGCAGCGTCTGTGAGAACGAGACAGTGTGCCCCCGCTGCGCTGAACCACATGCCGCGGATAAATGTGCCGCCACTGTCATGAAATGTCCAAACTGCCACGGATCTCATGAGGCCTCATCGAAAGACTGCCCCAAGATTAAGAAGGAAATGGCTATCTTAAAGAGATGGCAAGAGATCATTCCTCTCATCGAGAAGCCGCCGCTAAAATCAGGAAGCGACGCTCCCGTCGCCGACGTTCTTCAAGAAAAGCTTCTGCGCCGGTGATGCGTATGCCATGCCCACAGTCACCTCCTCCACTGCCACCCAGGCCATTGACATCAGAAAGGCCTACAAAGGACAAGGACACCGGGAAGAATACGGACACCGAAGCCTGGCCTGCGTTGCCAAAGCGGCAACCACCAGCAGAATCGCTGCACGCCGATGGAAGTCGACCATCCCGGGCATCTCCTGCCGGTGAATTGACTGAACAGGATCGGCAAGTGGTTATAATGGTGCGATCACTAATGAACACGATTCGCATGCTACTTAACAAGCTGCAGACACCAACAGCTGAAAGCGCATTGCAAATACTGGAGGCACTGAATCCAGTACTTGCAAGCCTCCTATAAGCACCATGGCTCCCCCAGTACTTTCTTTTCGCACTGAAGTTAGAAGTGCGACGATTTTTCAATGGAATGCCAGAGGCTTGAAGTCCCGCATCTCGGATTTGCGCCAATTTGTCTTGAAGAATCGGTTCCCTATACTTGTTATTTGTGAACCGAACGTATCGAAGCCCTACAGACTATCTGGTTACGAAGCGTTTGCTTCTTCCACGTGCGAGGAACGGAGCAACGTTCTCATTTACATCCGCACGGACTTGAACTATGTTTCGCATGCCGTTCAGCCTCATGACTACAACCAATACGTATGCCTCCGCGTCAAAAAGAACAAAATAGCCTTTACTCTTATTGGTTGTTACATCACCCCATCAAGGCGGTTTGACCCTGAAAGACTGAAATACATATTAAAGGAAACTGACGGCCCCTGGGTCATCACCGGGGACTTCAATGCGCACCACTTGCTTTGGGGAAGCACCAAGATAAACTCCACGGGAAGGAATGTTGCGTCGTTTGCCTCTGATTATGACCTCTGCATCATGAACGATGGTAGCCCGACGTATCTACGGGGTCTTACGTATAGCAGCTGCCTGGACTTGACTTTGGTGTCACGGAACTTCACATCACATGTTAAATGGTTTTGCGACATCGAGACTCATGGGAGTGATCACATTCCCACATACCTAACGATTAATGGACTCACTCGGTCTTTCTCTCGGGGTATCTTGAAGAGCACTGACTGGACTATGTTTACGTCGCTTATGGAAGAAGCATGTGGGGGAGATTTCGCCGGCGACATCGCCGACACCATCGCAGAAGCACTTAAAGTTTCCAAGTGTTCATCATCATTATCGTCAAGCCGAACAGATTTCGACATTGAACTTGAAAAACTTCGTGCGATTCGACGACGTGCAGAACGACGATACAGACGCACTAAATCAGTCTATGATCTGAGAGACGCACGTCGCATTCAGAAGAAAATTCAGCGTCGTGTAGACAACTAGAGAGAGAACGATGGAAGACATTCTGCGAGTCACTGGACCCTCGCAAGCCGCTTTCACATATCTGGAGGACAGTACGTGGTCTTCGTTCATCCCCACAACAACGACACCCATTTGCAGCTTTGGCCCTCCATCTTGGCCAAACAGAGCTTGGTGTGGCGGAGGCATTCTGTGCGAGATTCACTGGCGAGCCTGTCAACATCAACGTTGATGTAAGTGACCTCCCAGCGGCTAAGGTACCGGAAATGGACGTGTCATTTACCATGGAAGAACTCGAGGCTGCCCTGGCAGTCTCTAAACGATCATCCTCTCCAGGCCCTGACGGCGTCACCTATTCTGCCCTGGGACACCTTGGACAAGAGGCAAGAAAAGCGCTTCTGAACAGCTTTAACAACTCATGGCATAGAGGCACAGTTCCCCGACAATGGAAGTTAAGCCGGCTGGTACCATTACTAAAGCCTGGAAAATCTCCGTTGGACTTGGCGGCATATCGCCCTATTGCTCTTGCCAGCTGCATCGGCAAGGTTATGGAAAGGATGGTCCTTGCACGTCTAGAATGGTATCTCGAGCGTTATAATATCTACCCCGCTTCCATGGCAGGCTTTCGTAGGGGTCGTTCTTCAATGGACAGCGTCATTGACCTCACGACATTTGTGCAGCAGGAGAAAAGCCGTAAGCGCATATCAGTTGCGCTCTTTCTCGACGTGAAAGGCGCTTATGACAACGTTGCACATGAAGCCATCGTCACCTCCCTGGAGACTATTGGAATCGACGGCCGCATGCTTCGTTGGTTATCCGACTACATAACTCGCCGGTCGTTTTTTGTGCAAACAGAAGACGGCCCCACAGCTGAACATTACACGTACTGCGGCGTGCCTCAGGGAGGAGTATTGAGTCCGACGTTGTTCAATGTGACACTCATTGGACTAGCTGACATTTTACCTAAGACAATCTGCCTCTCGATATACGCAGATGACATCTGCCTTTGGACTTCTGCAGTTACTCGGCCTCAGGTGCGTGCGCGTTTGCAACGGGCAGCAACCTTGACATCAGGATATCTTCAAGCACAAGGCTTGACTGTATCAACCGAGAAATGTGCATTGGTGGCATTCACTCGAAAACTTATGACGCCATACCCAGTTTCTATTAATGGACACACTATTGCCTACGGAAAGACCCATCGATTTTTAGGCGTAATAATCGACCGCAATCTTTCCTGGAGCCCTCATTGCACGTACCTGAAGAAAAAAATTGTCGTCGATTGCCCAGGTACTGAGATTCATGTGCGGGAAAACATGGGGCACATCTGTACGCTCCATGCTTCAGTTGTACAGAGCTCTATTTCTAGGATACCTACGCTACAGCCTTCCAGTGTTGTCCAATACGTGCAAGTCAAATGTTCGCTCGTTGGAGAGCTTACAGGGCCAAGCATTGCGCACTTGCCTAGGACTTCCTGCAACAATCGTCCTCGCCAAAGATCATCCGATCCAAACATACGTTGCAGTGGATTGTCTCAGGGCGCATATCCGTCATCTTTCCCGCGTCCCCGATCATCACTTGGCGTTTTTGCCTTCGCAGAGACCTCGTTCCACGTTTTCTGAAGTTGTTGTCACCAATCAAGATTGCCTTCCATCAGGATATACCCCAGCAGCAAGGCCTTCATTCCCCTTGTGGTGCCTGCAACAGCCTCAGGTGCACCTAAGTATTCCGGGCGTAAAGAAGAAGGCCAATCACCCAAGAATAGCTCTGCAACAGATGACGCTGCTATTAATGAATGAGACCTACTGGGACCGAATACACATCTATACTGATGGTTCCGTCTCATCTACCAGTTCTTCAGGTGCCGTTGTCATTCCGGCTACGAAAACCACACTAAAGTTCAAACTGTCACACGTCACAACATCAACGGCGGCAGAGCTTGCTGCCCTGCGTGCTGCTGTACAATACCTCCTGCAAGAGACACCTCAGAAATGGGTCATATTTTGTGATTCTAAGGCAGCACTTCAGAGTCTGCATTTTGCCATTTATCACAGGACTCATGAGCAGCTGGTATATGAGATAAGAGAAGACCACCATCAAGCTATCGCTAGAGGACATGAAATTATATTTCAGTGGCTACCGGGACATACCAGCATTGCTGGTAATGACCTCGCCGACGAAGCCGCCCGGTCTGCTCATCTGGAAGGCCGACCAGTCCCAATCCCCTTATCCAGGACCGACGCTGCAGGAAAACTTCTTTTCGTGGCTAAAGCTATGACACACAAATATTGGTCTTCTCTTAACCCGAAGTGCCATCTCCATAAAATTGACCCATCCTTGAAGCTTCAAATGCCATCAAACATTTCCCGCTCTGAGGCGACAGTATTGTGCCGCCTCTGGCTCGGGGTGGCATTTACAAAGGCCTACTCGTTCCGCATTGGAATGGGGGATACGCCCATGTGCGACTCTTGTGGAACCAGTGAAACGATTGAACACGTCTTATGTCTCTGTCCCCAGTTCGACGTCGAGCGTGCAGCTCTCCGGACAGCATTGAACCGGCTGGATTCTCGACCATTTTCGGAAATGAAGATCCTTGGACCATGGCCGTATGCGTCGATGGCACAGAAAGCCACGAAAGCCTTGTTCCACTACCTCAAGTCGACAGGTCTTGGCGACCGTCTGTAAACTTCGTGCGAAGTGTCAAATGTGCGCGAAACTGTGCTCTCTCTATTTTCTTTCTCTCTCTTTTCATCCCTATACCCCCTTTCCCCAGTGCAGGGTAGCAAACCGGACGTGCGTCTTGTTAACCTCCCTGCCTTTCCTTGCTTCTATTTCTCTCTCTCTCTCTCTAAGGAATAATCAAAGAAGAGAATAAATTAGCTGCGAAAAACGTAAAGCCCAAAAGGACAACGGGACAACACGACGGGTGGTCCGTCACATCCGCAGAAAGTTTCGCGCTAGACGAGCACAAGACGTCACCATACGCGTGCCTCGACACACTTCAGCATTCGTTTCGTGCGTTATAGACAGCCCGAATGTGAATTAACGAGGTCGCTCCTAAAATATGAGCGGGCGTACGAAAGCCGGGAAGACTATCGCGTGCTTGTGTGTATCGCCATCAGTCCTGCTTTCTTGTCTTGGCTCGTGACGTTCTTACTGCTACAGTGTTTTTACTTATGTTGTCTTTTGTCTGTGTATAGGGTCGTCCGCTGTTAAGGAAAACACCTCATTAGTTTCGAAACCAGTATGGCCAGCCAGCAAGCCGGTATCATTAGTTTTGATGCCGGTACTTTACGGGGGAAAAATAAGTAAAGAATGTGACGTTTAAATGCAGATACATATTCATAGGCACTCAGTACGCATTACTATCTGTGCCTACTAACAGGCCTTTCTAAAGTCCTCATGCTACAGTTAGGTGGCTGATGAGGTGTTTCCCTGATATAAAGGGGCTTCCCCCACGTCACGCTGCTGATCTCATATTTTTGTGGCTACCCAGGAATGTTTTATTCAAGGTGAATATATTCGATTCAATGCAGTATTAGACCTTCGGCAATATATGCTCCCTGGGTAGTTTCATTTATATTATCCGCCGCTTATATACGAACAATGTGTACTTCTAGTGCCGTAGAAAACCAAAGAGATGGTGGATTTGAAAAACAAGCCAATCGTTCTTGCTTTTCCGACAAATAAACCATCACAAGGTATCTTGTTACAATTCGGTCGATTCTTTTCTTCTTAATTATTTGAGCAGCAGCATTCACGAACATAACACGATAGAAATAGACGTTACGCGCTCGCAAAGGCATGCGCGATTTACTCGCTCGTCTAATAAGGAGCCAGGTGTGCACAGTAGCGTTGGCTTTGAGCTTCCTAGTGCGCTGCCGAGAACACTTATATAGAGAAAAGCTCTGGCAGACGCCCTCGCGCAGTTCTATTAAGCAGCGGCACAAGCCACGGGCACATTTATACCGAACCATATGTGTACGGAAAGGAGGGAAGAAACTGCGAGTCAGGATAATGGCGCGAGTGCACAAGCGGTCGGTTGGTACCTATTCATTTGAGGCGTTCAACAGATCCGAGTTGCGTGTCGGAGCCAGCACCTCGGGTAGGGCGGAGGCCGCCTTCAGCGGGTTTCCGCTGGGGATGGGACTGGCGTTCTCGGACCAGAGAAAGCCATAAACTTTTCCCCTTTGTCAAGCACCCTGCGATTAACCTGCCAACTCGAGCTGCAAGGCCAGGCCGGTAAACGAAAGGTTAAACGCTTGCCAATGGACACACCGCGCAGAAACAGGGCGAATCGTTTGAAACGGCTCGTTCTGCACGGTTTCGGTGCTGTTTGCCTTTTGCGCACTGCTCGCGGCGCCTGAACCGAAGTGCTGTGAAATTGACGAGAGCCTGCAGCACACGCTTGCCCGTGTGAGTGATGATAAACGGCTCGTCCCGGCTGCTCTTCGGCTGAGGTGGCTGGCGTCCTCGCAAAGTTTTTATTTTTCCTCCCTCCTTCCAGCCGCAGAGGCCATCTCATTTTGCTCACTTAATGGTCTGGCGCATACATTGCACCTGATTGATAATCTTCGGGAGAAACATGCCACTTTGGACTCGCTCGGCCAGCACCACGCCACAGGCACGCAAGGAAAGAAAAGCGCTGCCCGAGAGGGGCTCCGAGAAACAAGGAGAACCAAATTAAACGTCCATTCTGGCGTTGCAGCCATTTTCCTTCGTCATTACTGGGAAAAAAAGAGCGACTGGTCTCCGCTCCAAATGAGTAATGATGCCATAGCCCACCCCGCAGGGGAGAGGAGGCCTACACCAAGGTTCGCTGTCCGTCTCGCCTCTTCGTTCTTCCGGCCGCCACTATGGTACGTTCGGGCGACTAGCCAGTCACGTGATCGTCGTGACGTCACAGTTAAGCGTGAGGAGGAAGGCGGCCGAAGTTGCAAGAGCGCGGGGGGCGCCGGAGGCGGCGTGTTTTCACACGAGTCGGAACAGCGCGCCGCAGAATTAATGGCAGCCAGAAATTAAATGGTCGTGATCTTCTTCAGGTTGAAGAGCGGGGCCCGAAACGAGCCGCCAAATCCTTCAGGAAACAGAATCAAGTGGCTGCGAGTGTGAGAGCCGAGAAAGCAAAAGAACAAAACTAAACGGGGTCGAGAACAAATGAACGTTTGGCGAAGGTAACGCCTACGGAGGCCATCTTCAGCCGGAGCGCGCCTGCGTGTTACCGAGTAACTATACTGCGTCCCCATTGTTTCGGTGCCCGCCGGCTTGTTCTCTGCTGGCGTGCTTTGTTTAGTAACAAATGATGCTGTTCGCCTCGTGACAGATAGATAGCCGCGGCGGTTCCGTCCGCCAGGGGGCCGCCGCTTGCAGCGGACAGCTTCTGCTGGCCCGGCCTGACCGCGCGCACGCGATGTATTCACGGGCACGCACGAGGGGGGGCGCTCGAGCGCTACGCGTCGCTCACGCCGCCGGGTCGTGATTACGCCACCCCGCGGCGCCAAGTTTCCCACCTCAAAGCGTGGCGTTCGAGCCGGTGTCGCAGCGACAACCCTTCTCGCTCTGCTCCACGGTCGGGGCACGACAACAAAGACCACCTCCCCGTCGCAGGTCCAAGCCGCTCGTGGATTCGGGCCACGCTGACAGACGCCGCGTCGCGCGCGCGGCGAGGCCACCCACGCACTGCTGACCGGCAGGCCCGTCGGCGGCCACGCGGCGGCGCACACCTTCGTGGCCTCCGGGCCGTCACTGGGACGTCGTGCACAGAGCCGAGGGAGGGTGGAGAGCGCGCGGCGGGGCCGCAAAACATGCGTAACACGACCGGCGATAATCGAATGCGCAGCCGCGGGGAACCAAGGGCGTAATAAATGCCTGCTAATAAAAGTGGGACGCCCGGAGTCGCAGCAGACGAACAGAACACGACCGCTTAACGAGCGGACCGATATAGGACTGCTCCGGCCGCCGAGCGGGACGGCGTCGCAAACAACGCGGCCCCTCTCGCGTAGCGTTGGCCGGTTTAGATTAGCGAGCATGACCGGCTCACGAGCTGCGCGGCAACACCGCCGCCTCTCGGTGCGATGAAGACCATACGGGACGATGCTGCGCAGCTCGCCCCGGGCTCTTCGGTGGGAGGACGCCACCAAGTACTTCTGCGCACACTCTCGGAGCAACACGCGGCTACAAGCACATAGCTCCGATGCATTGCTGGTCCACGAATCGTATATACTATGTGCGAGTTTTGTATTGCGATGAGCTTTTAAAGGCTGGGTCAACGTTGCGAGATGAGCGGAAAAATTCATGCCGCTTGTTGATAATAGATAGATAGATAGATAGATAGATAGATAGATAGATAGATAGATAGATAGATAGATAGATAGATAGATAGATAGATAGATAGATAGATAGATAGATAGATAATGGAAAGGCACTCTGAATCTACACAGCCTTATTGTTATTCGAACATCATTTGGAATACGAAGTAAATGAGAGAGGTTGAAGCTTTTCAAAGGTCACAATAAATTGCTCTGAGTCATAGTTTTTTTTTTTTTAACCAAGCAAGTATTTATTGGATACAGGAGCGAAATGGTAAACAAGAGATGGTAATTATAGCGTAAGCACACAGGGGAGCCATGAAAGAGTGGGAGAATATCTGCTTGCGCGTGTTTGTGCTAGAACACTTGTCTATGTAGGAGCGAGGGCGATAAAAAATGGTTTAACCTCATTGGGTTGATACGACCTACCGGAATTGTGACTCACGGAAAGCAGCGGCAGTGGGAGGAATTTCCTTGCCGCAAGCAATGGTAAACCCCCTTCCCGGCAACACCAAGATTAATGTTCCGTTTCCTTCAGCGCTGATGCCGTCGTTAGGATGCAGTTTCAGCCGTGTGTTTGCCGGTACCGACCACTTACGTGTACTCAGTTTCTCACTCTCTCCTGAGATTTCAGAAACAATGCAAGAAAACGGGTGAAATAAATACGTAGTTACTCAACGAGCTACACCCGACATGCCTGCATAATATATCTAATGATGAAAAAGCGCGTAATTCTACCGCCAACTTGGCGCTTGTCACTTAAGGCGCGCCCGCGCACGGCAACATGCGCAAAAGGGAAGTCCAGCGACGGCCGTACGACGATTAGCACCCGGCGTTCGGAACCGTGCGATGTCAGGCGGGATGTCTGCGCGCCAACAATTTCGACCCGCGCGGACGGGCGTTCAATTTGGCGCATACGCGATGCCGGCAGCAATCGGAAATCGTCGTTTACACCTCCAAGAACAAGAGATCCGAGCTGGTGCTAAGGACTTACCATGAGGCCAGACTGCGGCGAAGACGGGCCTGCTGTTATTGGTTTCAATTATGCTGCCCGCGGCCCTTGCAGCAGGTCATTTATTCCGCCTGCCGGGGTCATTTATTTGCGTTTCGCAGAGCGCGCGCGGCCGGCACGTACGGCACCGAGACGCCGAGGCCGGCCACACCACCCACACCAGGCTCTCGGATGCCGGTGACGTCACGAGAAAATTTACGATGCTCCAGCGCGCGCATTTTCACGAGCAGAGCGGTAGGCGTTGCTCCATCTGCATCATACGCACGCCTTGGTTTTCATACGCGCATTACTGATTACGCACGGGTACACTGTAACACGGGCCCGCATACCCGCCCAGGCAGCCGTGGACGGTTCTGACCGAGCGCCGCCCAGGTTTTATCCCGCGACGTATATCTCAACGTGAGAGATTCCGTGGACACGAGGCGTCGAGCGTACCCTCTGCCGTGCGCGGCGATCCTATATAGCAATGCGACGCTCGCAAACGTTCGGGCGCCACACCATGCAGCATGAAAGTGTGGCCACCCAGCAGCTTGTGGTGGCCATCCGCCAGTGTGAAGGGGCGCTTAAGCGCTGTTGAAAAAATCAGGCGCGATCTTTCACGAGGCGCTAGGTAGAAGAACGGCAGATCCACTCAGAAGGCCGCACGACGCGGCCTCCTCCTTCGCACCAAGAGAGTCCCGGCAAGTAAGAACAACCGTTCGCTCCCAGCCGGAGCGAAAATACTGTACCAGGCCGAAATCAGCGCGCTCAATGAAAGCGGCGCAGCGGCAAAAGTTAATTCGCGCGGTTCGCGTGGCGCACGAAGAGTCGGCGCGCGCCAGTGTACGGCGAGAGTGCTGGGCGTCGTCTCCGCGCCGTTCGGCCCGAAACAGGATCACGAGCCGAGGCGGAGAGGGGCGCCTCGGAGCGGGCCGACGCAGGGAAGGAAGAAAAAGGAACCTGTCAAGGAGAGCCGCAGAAGGCAGCTGCGATTAGCATCACGGCCCAGGTCAGAACGAAATTGCGACTCATTAATTACGCCATCTAAATCAAGCGTCCCATGCTCGCCGTCCTCGGAGCCGTCCGTGTGACGCGCGGGCCCCCACCGCTGATCGGTGGCCGCGCTCCATTTGGAGAGGCTCACGACTCGCACATTTCTCACTGCAGAAGCCGCACGGCGCAGGGCCAGTGACTGGCGAGCGCGGCCCCGAGTATATACTGCACCCGGGGGTAGGCCGGTTTCAGGAGTGGAGGGGGTCCCGCGCTGACGTCCCATACACACACACACTATCGGTTAGGCCTTTCGGGTCGTTACTCACGCGCGCTGACAGAAAGACCCGACGGCGCCTCGGCGGTGCCACCACACGCGCACCCTTTAGGCAAATCGGTCGCTGGTCTTCAAAAGCCGCTTCGGCGCCCCGGCAAGCCGATACCGGCCGCCGCCATCGTGACGTTGCCATTTCTCAGCTCTTCGTGCGAAGGGCCGCCGCTCGTTTAGCCGTTCGGGAGGGCCATCGAGTTGTGAGCGACCGACGCGACATGCACCCTCCGAGTGCGGCCGCCCAAAGACTGGCGCAGCCGATGCAGCTGATCGTAACCCCCGCCACATTTTACCTCAATCACCGGCACAAAGTAACTGTCGTACCCCCGCAAATGGGGTTCCACTGCTAGACAGCCGTTGGATTCTTTCAAGTGACCGTTTACAACGTCTTATCGGTGTGGTAGTGTACATCGAGGAACACTATATACCACCGATCGGTACTCGATATTCGAATAAGTTGATGAAAGAGATCAGAATGCGCTCTTCCTGTTTGAACAGTAAAGCTCAGTGAAGTACCATTCAGTGAAGCTTTATATCACAAAGCTTTGCTGAACACCTTCGATGAATATATCGAAGCTGTCTGAATTTTCATGCACACGCGGCTAACGCGACGAAATGAACGAGGAAAGCTCCTTTTTCTTCTTCAGCCGCTCCCGACCTGTTGAACATTACGATTATTGCAGGATGTTCGCTCAGCAAGTTCATCGACTCAACGTGGGGCAACAGCACATATATGAAATTTATCGTTGAGCTTAAGGAACCATTCACGCAAGCAACGGAATAGATACAATGTCTTGAAACGAATGATGAAGAGGAGAAGAAAGGGCGGAGGTTAGCAGGGTGGCTTCATAAAGAGAGAGGAGCATGCAAACGGGAAGACAGCGAGGTAAATCAGAGCCGGTTCCGGCTGACTAGCCTGCAGTGGAGGAAGGGCATGACGGATAGAAGGATTAGAGAAGAAGAAAGTGCGCAACAAGTTATCAGACGATCCTGATGCTTTCAAGGCGCGTAGCAGCGCCTTCAAAGCCGCCCGCGTAGATTGCGGCTGGGACCCTACCAGGGACTCTCTTACGATACAACGACACTATCGCGCCCCCTCATTGCGACTGTCATCGCTTTGGCGTGCAACGAAAAGCCGCTCTCAACAAGCTTCGCAGTCGTGAATGCTAAAAGTGGAGGAGGCCACCCATGGAAATCCTTTGGCGCCACCCAAAACAGCACCAACTCCCACGACGATGACTGTAAACGACGATGGCCTTGGACCATGTCCCCTCTCTCTCTCTCTCCTTTTTTCTTTAGTGGGAGGTACAACCCAGAAACTGCGGAGTGAGTTATGAGGGATGCCGTAGTGAAGGGCTCTGAATTCAATTGGACTACCCGGGGTTCTTTAACGTGCACCCAATGCACGGTACACGAACGTTTCTGCATTCCGCCTCCAAGGAAATGCGGCCGCCGCGGCTGGGTTCGAACCCGCGACCTCGTGCTCCGCAGCTCAACGGATCGCAACCATAGCCACTGAGCCGCCTCGGCGGGTTTCTTCAATATTTAATATTTATGGTATTTCGCCAGTTCATGACGATGTAATGAAACGGAATTTATTTGTATATTTAAATCTGTTCTTTAAGCACTGGTTGCATACATACGCCCATCGTGAGCTAAAATAAGCCCTAACCAGAGAGGCGGAGCGAAAAATGGCATGTGTGCGTAAAAAACAACGCGGAAGGCGGCGGAAGTAAAGTGTGATGTGTTCAACTGCCTGACCACACGATCACACAATGTAGGAACGCCTGCGGGAAGTGAAGTAGTGAGTTTCAGGAGCTGCGCTGTATTTCTGCGAAATAACTTTTCGCTCTAGGCGTGAAATTCTACAACCCGCGTATCCTCCCGCCCTCCCTTTATAGGGCAGTCTGTCAAGTTCTCTTCCTTACGTGGTAGTAAATCATACACACGTTTTCACGTGGTAGGAAACAATTCACACGAGGTTAAATTCTCAAACGTACATGATCCGATTGCCGGATGAACGAAAGCGACGTTCGTGCAGCCGAATATCAGGGCTCCTCGCGAGATAGGCCACGACAACAGCAGAAAACCCGAGACCCCACGCGTCTTTACCTTCGCAGCAGGCAGCCTCCTTGTCAGCAAAGACGACGTCACAGGTCTCGTCTCTCACGTCACACGTTCCGCCTGTCGCACACGAATAGGCAGCAACAACGCCAACAATACTGGGATTCCCGCGAAACGCACAGCACGAGACGCCATTGAGAAAGTGTGTCGCGCAGCAATAAGACAGAAAAAAAAGAGAAAGAAAAAAAAAAGCGAGCTAGTGAAAGAAAAAAAGCGAGACGAGGTTCGTGATGTAAACGTGACATGCTCTCTTTTTCGATATGGGTGAAGGTAGGGGAGGAGTGTCTCATGTTTACGTTGGTCGAGGCAATCTGAGAGAAAGCTTCTGCTACTTGGAGGGTAGCCGCCGCCTCGAGCCGTGGCTACGCAACATTTCATTTACACCTACCTCTCTCCTTACTACACCCTCCAGAAAAAATTTCGCTGTAAAACACTGCCCAGACGCAGAGTTCTACAACTTCCACTGTGCTTCCGCAGGGAACATCCACCTTTCAGAAGCGCTGGAATTAAAAGCTGATGGGAGCGTGAATTGGTCAGCGGTCGAGATAAGCTAGTGACGTGTAGAGTACTGCTGTAAAAGAACAGGCAAGAGATGGCGCCGGGGTCGTTACAAGCATAGGTAACATTACAATATAGATAGAGAGGTTTTAATGAAAAAAAAAAAAAAAGAATATAAAGTAGAAATGGGGCAAAATGCTAGATTGCAATAGATGCAATAAAACCTGATTAGCTCGCGAAGGCTATGTGACTATTTGTCGCTGCCTCTTTTTAAAAGGGATGCTAAATGATATCACCATCATTAGTGTATAAAAAATTGACAGTACCTGCTAAAGGGACACTAAAGAGCAACATTAGTCAGCTTGGTCTGGTTAAAGTGGGGGTGGGGGGGTGGGGGGGGCGCTAATCTACCAATCCAGCTTGGTACTTGACATGGCTTTCACGTGTCCCTTTAGGGTTGCTTTCGGAGTGTCAGTTTCGTTGAAACTCGATCCCTGGATCTAAGAAGCATTCATGACAACTTTAACAAAATCACCAGCTCATTCCCAGCATTCAGAACCTGCAATTCACCTCGCACTTTTTTCCTCAATTGTTTCGTTTTTAAGACACGTTTCTCCTCCGAGTGATTGGAACGCCGAGGTGGAAGGAGACACAACCGACGCCTTCGATCTAAAAAGGCAGCAGCCGTCAAGGGCCAGGCCGATGGCGGGTGACTAAGTCCGTCAGTGGCGCCACGTCGCCCACGCGGGGGGGTGCGCGCCAAAGTGACACGGCCGTGGCCGATGCAGAACGGAGCAGCGTCACCAGGCCGTCCGGTCTTTTCGGCGACAACTACGCCCCTCGCCCACAGCGGTCACTGCATATTGCCGTCGAGTGTCGACGCCAGATATCCGGCCACAATCGACGCAAACGCGGTCTACGAGGGCCGCCCGCGGAGAGAGAGAATACGCGATCCACGCTGATGCGCGCTGACAAAGAACACCTTGCGCGTAGCGAGAGCGCCACTGATGACAACACGCGGATTGAGCGATGGGGAAACGCGCACGCCGAGCTCAATGCAGGCCGAGCAGACAGACGAAGCCAGGCGGCTTCCTTTTTTCCTCGTTCAGCCTTTTTTCTCTCTTTTTTTTTTTTTTTTTCTCTCCCCTCATTTCTGTATTGGTGCTTTGCGACCGCTCACCTCCAGAGCGGTATACGCGCGCGCTCAGAGGAAGCTGGCGCCATCTGGAGAAATACACGAGAAGCGATAGCAGCGCGAGAGGTGCGCGGTGAGTTCGCGTGCAGCATTCGGTCGGTTACCCTCCGTCTGGCCGTACTGTTTTCGGTGTCTACTCTATTAAAAATATCGGTGGTGCATTTTTGTAGTTCTATTCGAAGACTAACTTTTTCTTCCTTTTTTTTTTTCTGGCGAATGTTTTCTTGACGTAAGAAGTAGTAATTTTCCTTTTTTTAATGCGATCGCATACAGGAAGGTGAAAACCGCAACGCCAGCCGCGTTTCCACGAGAAACTTGCGTTATAATCCCATCATTGACGGCAAGAGTTGAGAGGGGTGATCGTATATTGCTACTGAAATGCCTTTTTATCACGGCCATATACCCGAAAGCTGAACCACATGAATGAGTTATTCCTCCTCTTGACGTACCCGCACGTCCACAAAAGCTAAGTACTCCCCACAACCTCTGTAGTTTTTCAGTTACCTGCGAGAAGGTTGTCTAAATGTTTCTACAACGCCGCTCGTAATAATACGTAAAGCAGTAGCAGATGCGTTTAAGTATTCTAGTGCAACCTTATTTATTGTAACCATTACTGCCGAGCTGGAGTCTATGTTGAGTATTGTAAACAGTTACCGCCGTAATAAAACTGGTCCCAAAGGGAAACCAACAGGCTAGCCCAAGATAATGGAAGCCCAAAGTGATTTTAATGCAAACTAACGTGAGCTTCCATCAGGGAAGCTATACAACCACACTGCAGTGAACTGTAAGGCCATATAAGCACACCGCATACACACATTCTTTAAAACTGGTTAAAAAGAAAATAAAGCTTTAGCAAGGGCTATCGATGCGTGCACCTGTATAGTTTTGAGCTGCGCATGAGGTTAGAATATAGCGACATGTTCATCATAGCGACAAATCATGGCAATTGGTTGTAAATGTAAAAGCAAGCGCAGTATAGCTACTGCTGGTAAAGGTGGCACGGAGATTCTCATTCGCTTGTTCTTCGCCATTTTACGGCAAAAAGCAGCCATGGACTAGGAAGAGGGCCGATTGTGTTCATTCGTTCGTTCACGCATCAGTTCAGGCCCTACACCACGTGACAAAAGGAGCAGGCATCCGACGAGAGATCGAATCTGCGATACTTAAGCTTCAAGCGCCACATTCTAATTATCTACTAATACACGGCGTGATAATTCTAATTATCTGCATGCTACGACACGGCCGCTTGGCTCAAGGGACTACCGGCTCAAAGGTATGCTATAGTGCAAATCGGTGCACGTGCAATGCAGCGCGCGCTTCCGTCGTTCGACGTGCGTTGGCATCTAGCTTTCTGCGAGATTCGCAGGTTCGTGAAGCCAATGCGCAAAAAAGAGCGTGAGAGAGAGAGAGAAAATAAGAGAAGAAGAAAAAAAGAGCGCAAGGAGTAAGCGCGAGCTCAGCAACGCCACTTCGCGGAGGGCTCGCTAAGCGGGATTCACATGCACGAATGGCGTGATCGCGGACAAATCAATCACGTGACATATGACGTACTTCGGAACTTTTCGCAGCCAGTAGTCACACGACAACGGAGAAGAGCAGACGACAAAGCCGTGCGACCTAACCATAACTCTGATCTTCAATGCATGGCGACGGCGCAAACTCATTGGAATGCTGCTCGCGTTCACTCGGCGGCCACCGAGTCAACGGCGCGAGCTACGCGTTTCATTTCAATGAGCGATGTGGAGTGGATTGAAGATGGTTACTGCCAGGCATTTCACACTCAGTGTCTAGGTATTTCGTGTCGAAAAACCCAACGGTGATTTGTTTAGCGGCCGTATCATGAATCACTTCACGGTGACCGAGTGAGCGCCGCAGGAACGGGTGACGTATGATCCCGTGATACGCAATCCGCAAGCTCAAATTGCGATTTGCTCGGTCGTGGGAATACAGCTTTACCAGACGTGTCATGCAAGTCCTGTCTGCAAATGATTGGACGAGCGCCATCTCTTCCTGTTGCTTCCTGCTGCACGCCGAAATTTGAGTGCGAATCGGGAAGTGAGGTACACATACGGAGGTATATAACACATACGCTCTTGCACATACGGAGGTATAACATTGCCACTAAATGTTCCCAAAATGCGGTCGATCCCACTAAGAGCGTTGTTTCGGATACTTCGAACAGTTTTTCAACAACCGGAATGTTTCTCAAGGAGTCTGATAGAGCCGACCACTTATAACAGCCAGGTGTCCTGCTCATTTCCGGTTACGACGAACGAAATGGACCTTAGGGCGGCAGCGCCTCAATGACGCATTCCACGCGATGCAGCCAATCATTGCAGCACAGCGCCTCGGGTCTATATGTATGCTTATTTAGTTTATACCGTAGGGCGACGCCAATTAAAGAATTCACGCAGAAACTCCTCTGGGAGTTGTCAAATTATGCGTAAGCATTGTGTCACTTGCTAATCTCCACGCAGCCCGTTGTCATTATCAATGTTATGAAACTTGATCCGACCAGTATAAGCCCTTATCCACCCTTATAGGTCGTTATCAAAGTTATCAGACTAGACCCGAGCCTTATCGACCCCTATCGGTTGTTATCAACCTTATCGGACACTATCCGAGCCTTATCAACCCTTATCGGTCGGTATCAACCTTATCACAATCGATCGATCTCTATCAACCCTCATCTGTCCTTATCAACCTTATCGGGCATGATACGACCCTTATAAACTCTTATCGGTACTTATCGGACTTGATAAAAAACTTATCAACCCTTATCGGTGCTTATTAACCTCATCAGAATTTCTCCGACCATTATAAGCCCTTATCGCTCTTTAGCACCTTACGCATCCCCGTCGAACCATTATGAACCGTGCTGAGGCCCATATAACCTCTCATCACTCCTTATCATCCTTATCAACTCATTGACTGCTTATCTGTGTGTGTTGTGGGTCAGGAAGTGCATGAGCCCTCAGAGATCAGTTGCATTTCAGTCGGTGAAAGAACGCCCCAACGGCAGGCGCATCCCACGACCACCGATACGCATCAGGGATGTGGCGTGTTTGGCATTGAATTTTCGCTAAATCAGAATTTTCCTGATGTCTACAATGCTCCAAGTCGGCTCTACAGATGGCCCTAGAGATGGCTTTTATTCCACCATCACCAAATCTTTCAGCAAAGCCTTCCCAAGAAACTGTTCTCCGTTGATATTTGTTTTGTACCGCAGATACGACACATTCATATGGTTCAGATATATTAAGCTTCTGCAAGCGTGGGTTTTTCGCCCAGTGGGTAAGGGATGGCATCGTAGGCTCGAAACTGACCGCCGCCAACGTTTTTCTTTTGGAATTTATTATGTTTTTACATTAACTTGTTTATAGCGATTCGTCTTACGTGACGGAGGGACGGGTTTTCTCTATGGGTATACGCGTAGAAATGCTTACGATTTAAAAAAAGGATCTCATTTTTCACTGACGTGCTGCGCCAATCAGCCTTACGACCAGGCCGATAAGTTGATACACTTGGGGACTACCATTGCAAAGCCCCCATTCTTAAACAGGCCTCAATCTCTTATTTCTACCAGTGAGAGTGTATATAGCGCGCACCATTTTACGTGGAACGCACCACCAAATACGTGGAACGTATTTTCTGCGCCTTGGTCGGATCAATTACGGGCATTCTGAAGGCAAGTCCAATTATAACGAATTTCTGGTGCATCGAAGACACTGTGCAGTGAAGGTGCTCGTTGCATCTGGGCTCGCCTGTGTATAACGACAGGTGTGACGAAGCTTTGGCGGGTTAACTAGGGCGACAATTATTCTTGGTTTCATTGAACTTGACCGCGTGTACAACGATAAGATGGGCATTGACAAGCTTTCAATAAGCCATGATGGCAAGAACACTTTAATTTCGCTTAGTTCTGATGCTATCACAACTGATTTGTTACTGAAGTAAGCGCAAATACAATTCAGTTAGTTGTGCATTTAATACGCTATACCCATCGCCCTGCTCCTATGCGGTCAAGTTTAAAAAGACTACATAATTCTGCAGCGTATGCTTACCTGCAGCGTTCTAGCACGTCACTTCATTTGAAAAAGACATTGCCACAAGATGTATAATAATTAAAGTCATAAGCCTAAAGTGCTATCGCGACGACAGTTTGCTATGGACACGACAGAACCGGTCATGTTGTAACAACAATATAATTAAGAATGCCTTTCGACGGAAATTAAATCTTGCTACGGCAATACGGGCCTCGCTGAAGTTTTCTGTTACCGACATTCTGTTAAACTATAGTTTAACAGAATGTCGGTAACAGAAATTGCCGCTCTACAACACAAATTTTTATCGTTGTCTCAGTGGTTTCCGACGTGACGAAAGCAGTGTGCCATGAAACACGTCATAAATCGCAGTGCTACAGCTATGACAGCAGCTTCTGACGTGACTACAACAGCATAACAGTGGACCCTACGACAAAATTTTATGTCGTTACGGCAGCAGTTTCTGACGTACTGACAACAGTGCGCAGTCAGTTGGGACACAAATCCTGACTGTCATAGTATAGTCACACAAAAAAAAAAAATCGTTGTTTTGCACACTCAAAAATTTTGTCTATAACCAACTATATCATATCTTCACTGGCCTCAAATATGCTGCCCAAAAATAATTATGCACTTTCGCAGGGGCGACGCTGCATTTTCGCTGGCATGTATGATTCAAAGTCAAAGTATAGCTTAATTGTTCAGGCTTATGAGTCCCATATCATTCGCAAATATGCGCAGCATGCTTAGAATAACTTACCCGAATACTCCGACCCACATATGCCTTGATCGCTATATAAAATTTGCTGAATAATACTTCACCTGAGACCCCGTTTACTGAATCAACGCGGCTCTTCCGAAGCCAAAATGTCATCACTGTGTCTGATAGGCAATATCATTCGCGTCGCCATACCTGTATATGCGTTTTATTCTTGCAGTACAGTTATAACGCGAAAGTTCCCGCTGATAAAGTGTCTGATCGCTGCAAGCGATATATCATCATATGCGATGTTGTTATATAAGTGGATTGCGCCGTTAAACCTGACCATGCGGTCTATACGCGTTCCAAGCCTTATACGGGCAGAGACCGTCTTTTCTTTATTTGGTTTCTTTTACAGCGAATCCACATAGAACCATGGCTGCATGAAATAAATGTTTGTGGCGTGATGTGTTGTATGCATGGTTTCAGGGAAAATCTGGGTAATGTACTATCAACCAAAAAAAGTTTACGGACCAAGGGATCTGACAAAAAGCTGAATATCTCTGCAGCCTCAAAACGCAGCATGGTATTCCCATTTCCAGCCTCTATACTGGTATATGCGAACAACAGTGTGGTGTACGGTTTTACTGGCTGCTTATAAAGGCTGCTCGGATATTTAGCGTTTTCTGAGATCCTGTTGTCCGTAAACTTTTTTGGTCGATAGTAAATATGCGTTGCAGAAGCGCTTTGGCAACGTAAAGAACAAAATATGAAACAAAGGAGGGAAGGCAGTAGTGCTCCTGTAATCGCAACTATTATACATGCCACGGCTGCATCGGAAACGGAAAATGAATTGTACTGTTACATATTGTAAGTTAACCAGAACAACATGTTTTGGACAAACCAGCTTAAATGCAATACTAAATAACTTGCTTCGCGATCGCAAATCAATTTGTAATTAATTATGTATAGAAGAAAACATGCTTACCGCACGGCTTATCGCGGTATCGCGAGTCGCCAAAAAAATATAACTACAAAGTAAAGGGGTTTGCGGCTGCATGAAAAAAAAAAAAAAAAAAACCCAACCCCCCCCCCCCCCCCCCCCGCCAGCTTCGGCTAGTGTCCACGAGTACGTCGCTGCGTTTTCCCGCCGAAAACAAGTAGAATGAAGCATTTTTGCACTCTCTATTTTGCATGCGAACACATCGAGGACACCAAGAAGAAAATATTTTTGCTACAGCGAGCAAAAAGAACGATCCGTACGCAAAATGTAAGCGATAGAACTGGAAAATAATGAAGGATATATAGCAGTGACAACTGCGGCATAATGAAACCGTGTTTGATATCCATGAGAAATTAGCAATATAACGTGTCGCCCCCTGCTTCTCTTCGCACAACAGTGCTTCCAAAAGAAGCAAAATTATCCGGCTCCAATCGCTGTTTGCGCCAAATTGGTATGCAGCAGCAAAGTTATCGTCTAAACAACGGAGTACCTGTAGCACAAGATATCCGCGCACACGGGTTTGGTTTTAAGCCCTTACAATATAGTGTCAAGGACTTGTGCATTTTTATGCACTTGAGTTTGCGAACGCGCAAGAGTCACTGTTTCGCAGAAAATGCGCTTTACTTTCAGTTTGTGGCCATTTACTTTGACACACACATAAGTTCACATTTAGCTTTCTTTTACCCAAGTTTCGTGAATTACCTGCATTATTGCTTGAACAGGCCAGCATCGGTCTCCGCAGGGAAAAAAAAAAAATACAGAAGGAAACGTGAGCCCCCTATGCGAGCTGCAGCGGTCAGCTCTCGTTAGGTAAAGCTCAGGGCACGTATAAAGAAAAAACGCTTACGCTAAAAATGTTCGCAAGAGAGAATGCTAGCCAATCATGATTCTGGACATGTTACCGAAGGCGACCACGGTCAATGGTAAACAGCCCTTACGAGCGAAAAGCTCTGTGAATTCGGCCCCTGATTATACAATTTTGTTGGAATTATGAAACGTCTGAATTAGATAAAACATGATATAAGAGAGAAAGCTATGATATAATATACGCACTCATGATATATGCTATAATTGATCGAACAGCCTCCTCCCACGCCCCCCTCCCCAAAGATCTAATATTTACGATCTCCTCCGTCCGCATATATAAGACCTCGTATTTAAGCTAAGCGACACCGCCAAAAATTGCTGACGTTTCAAGATAGAAACGTCCATGCAGCGCGCTTCTCTGCGCGAAACGCATCTGCGATTGCGTTACGTACAGTGTATACACGGAATTTCAAGAATCATACTGGTCAAGTTACTCAACGTATGCGTAATCAATGCACATACGGAAGCCGTCGACGTTACGAAGGTGATCACAACGTTCCTATAGTTGAACTGAAATGAAGTTCCGAATGTAGCGTACTTTTGCTTCTTAAATTAGCTTAAATTAATTATTCAAGCTAACCCTTCAAGTGGCCTCTCCTGCACTGTCCCTTTGACGGGGAAGCACGTTCCTAATAAGCGGAACTTATAAGTTTGAGTGAGCCGGCGCGAAAGTGATCCCGTTCGCAAGTTCTGCGACTGCATACAGAGAAAAGCCAACTTCCTTTCGAAGAATGTTGTTTGCCCACAAAAAGGTAAAACCGAGCTTGTTTAATACTTGGCGCCAGCACATACGTACTAGTCTCTGTTGTTGGCCTGACACTATGTAAGACACATGCACGCCTTAGGTCTCATGACCCGCACCATCACAGTTCTGTTCAATATGTATATGACCTGGTGTGGATTTACGTACGTGTATATTCTCGGACGCGTTCATAACCCCTGCAGCGGGCTGTGCCACGCTCGTTCCCAAGCCATATTTTACTTGCAGATTGAAAACTACGCTGCATTTGAAAGTGCCTCTTGCTAGTCTGCGTACATCACGAAACGGGAAGTCCACGCGTAGCGAAGTGTGGCAGCCCTTTAGCAGCCGAGCGGAGCTTTGTTTTTCTTCCAGATTTTTTGCCCGACTATATTTAGTGAAACAATCGGCGTAGTTTAGTTTCTAGCATGGCTTTTGAAGTGAGACGACCATGCAGGCAACATTGCTGGATACAACGTGGATGCGCTGAGCTACAGAATGAAGTGAAAGGGTTAGATTTCTTACAGCTGAAAGCCAACCGCAATAAATTCTTGCCCGAGGTAAGAAATTTTATGCCAGAAGTAATGTACACGTCTTAAAAGCGAACGACTTAAAATTTAACTAGAAAAAAAAAGTGAAATGCTGAACACCAGGAACTACACAAAAAAATTGGGATAAGCTAACAAATACGTAGCAAGGGAAAACGAATATCGAGAGTTACACGAGCTCAGGGATGATCAGCACACGCTGTATAATACCGACTTCCAGCTAACCCTCTTTCCACAGCCTCGTACCTCCTTTTAGCGGATATATGGAAACGAAGGTGACGGGAATGGCGCGATATTGTACGACATATAGAAGACACCGTGCATACTGTCGCAAACTAAGCACAACGCATATACGAAAAGGACCGTTGTCGTCTGGAGCTCTTAACCAGTTAAGCGGGCCGCCAGGAAATGAGCCAGTAACATCCATCCATATGCTCTCGAATAAGAAAAGGAAAAAATTAACAGCACGACCATCATATTTCTTGTTTTCACTGTCTTCGCAACGCGATAGCGTAGAGGGAAGTATGCTTTCAAGCCATTATACATGGCATGGGACATTCTATTTGCTTGACGTGACAGCCATAACTAACTGTGACACACCGTATAAAATTTCCTCAGCGTCAATGAGTAGTTGCCAAACTACAGCCCTCCTAAGAAAGAGATCTTGTCAGCGCGCTCCGTGCTCGGCGGGCGCCAGATGCTCGCGAAAGTGGAATGTCGCCTCGAAAGCGCTCGACGCACGATCGCACAAGAAAGAAATGAAGCTCGACAAAAAACAGTTTGCGCCCGTCGCCAGTGTGACCAGTCTGCGGTCACCGACGGGTCAACATCCGAGGCACCGTGAGAAGCGTGGATCAAGGTGAGCGCAACCGCAGTGCGACAGCGCCGAATTATCGAGCGGTCCCCTCCAAGGGGGCCCCGTTTTTCGTTTCCTGCTCTGCCGGCGGAGAGATCTTTCGCAAACATGGCGGCCCTGACGCAGACGAGACTGATTGATAGCTGTCGGGGAGCGCGAGCACGTGACCCGTTGCCATGGAGACTCGCGGCGATTTGTCCGAACACGCTGGCGAGGAGGAGGGCGGGAGAGGCGGCGGGAGAACGCAACGCCGACCCCACCTCGCCGCGTGGCAGTTGCCAGACGAGGGAGGAAAACGCGCTCACGGGGAAAGCCGATCGCAACGACGCTAACGGGCAATTAAGTCGACACGCCATGCGAGAACCCGGCCGGCAACGCCGAATGTGACAGGGGCCGCCAGTTGAGCGAGTCGGGCGAGGGAGGCCGCTGCCAGGCCGCGGGCACGGCGCCGAAACACGACGCCCCGCGCCCGGGACGCTCGAATGCAGCCGTCAACGACGCCGGCGCTGAGAAGGAAATGAGTTGCAAACACGTCACTGATACCGATCGTGTCATTATACCGCCCTCCTTTCTCTTATTTTTATTTTCTCCCGAAGAATATCGGGCGGGAGTGAGGTACGCAAATGATAACGAATATCGGTGTGAAGCAAGAATTACCCCCTTTTTCATTAGAAAGTGGCAACCACCAAAAGGAATCCAATGTGGAAGTTCATAGGAAACAAGCTCACGAAGTGCATGATGATGATGATGATGATGATGATGATGATGATGATGATGCGCAGAAGGAGGAGGATGTTAGCTTTACGCGTTAACGAAAAAAAAAAAAAAAGCACAGTCAGTCTTGACGTCAGCCTCTGGTATACACATAAACCACACGATGAAACCAGTCGCTGCTTAGACCCGATTTGACGAACGCTGCGTGAACGAAGTTGTGCAAGCATATGAGCGATTTCAATATATGTAGCATTACGCTTAACTTTCAGGTTCAGCGACGTAAGCCGTTATTTGAGCTGAAACTCATGATGCCAAAGACCATTGCTGCCCTCCATGAATACTAACGTGCTCGAACGCTTCCCAGTCAACACTGCATTGCTATCTACCCTCAGCATAGATCAAATATAACATTCAAAATATTCTAGTGACCGAAATGAGCACGCTGATACGAATTGCGGAGCAACAACGAAAGGAATACTTCGGACGACTACATCCAAGGAGCGGCCAAGCATTGCAGCCAAGTTTCACAAACGCATTCTGAGGTCCCGTTCGACTACGTAACGAAAAGAACTCGCCGCGGTAGTCCAGTGGCTATGGCGCTGCGGTGCATGCTATAAGCTCAAGGTCGCGGGTTCAATCCCGGCCGAGTCCCCCCCCGACGGCCTGCCCCATAATCAGATCATGGTTTTGGCACGTAAAACCAAAGAATTTGTTTTAATTTTGCGTAATGAGAAGAGACGAGAGCTGCATCAGCAGAAAGGAAATGAACATTAATTTTAGCGCCCAGAGGAAACCAGATCGGCCAAGGAGGTGTCGAGATACTAAAGCGGAAGACCTTAAATATAGTAAGATGAAAAATGAATGGGTAAACGGATAAGTCAAAGTAGGGGTAAGCCACGGGAAAGAACGACACTGCACAGCAATGGGACACAATTGACAGAATAATATAACGAAAAGAAAAGCATAATTACAACTGGTTGCGACGATATCGCGACGCGATGCCGCAACCACCTCAGAGGCCAGAGCGCGAACAGGAAAACGGGTTTCTCTCTTCCCCGGTGACCGGACTCCTCTAATCAACCGCGTTTAGATGTATACTTGAATGACCCAGTCGACCGACTTGCTGCAAGCAGGTTGACTCGACCTGTCTCGCCCCTTGCTCAACCCGCCAATGCTGTGTGGGTTTCAACGCCGACATTGGCCGAGTGGAAGTCAACCCGACTTCACAAACGTCCGATTTCATTCACTGAGTCCCTATTCTCCGCTCTGCGTTTCCAGATAAAATGGAACAAGTGGTCTGCGTCACTGCTTGTTCTGACAGAATTTACATACGTTGCACTTTTTAACCCTGTAACTCAATTTTAAAGGGTTCGTTTAGTAAATTAAAAAAAAAATGTTTTCTTTCTCGAAAATGCGGACATTTCTGCACTTCGAAAATGTTTAAAAAATATTGCATTTGCCGCTGCAGAAGGTTCTTTTCAGCAATATTTTTTTTTCATTTTGAACATTTATTGTAAAGAAACTATAGAGTCTGTGAGCGCAGTATATTTTTCCTACTAAGAAATAATTAAGAGGAATTTGCTATGTTTATTGTACTATTTTGCGGGCGTATGCTACAAAAAAAAAGAAAAGAAAAAAAAAAAAACACGCCGTACGGTGCATAATAGCGTTTTGGCACAGGAAACCTTCTAGAAACATGCTAGATCGAGACTTTGTTTCTTTTAGAATGTAATGCAAACCTTAACGATAAACAATTCGCTAGACACGAAAGGGAGCTGAGAAAATTCTGCGGAAACTTCAGGTAGGCGTCGCCACCAGCCTTTCTTCCCTTCGTCTTTTACGGTTTACCGAGCGTCCTCTCGTGGCAAGAATGACTATTTTGCCAATGGAGAAATTTAATTTACTAGTGCAGCTGAACCACAGATGTTCATCTGTAAATAATGTAATCTGTGTGTGTGCGTGTGATTGTATGCGCTGTTAACTGTTTATCACTGTATATATCATAATCATCACCCAGCACCTGGAGTAGCATGTCAGGCGAATAGCCAGACTAACATCTCGACGTCATTAAAGCATGTTTCTCTCTCTCTACTCGTTAGAACAAGTTAAAAGGGCACGGAAGGAAAATGCTGTGCCAACCTACACTGGTAGATTGCTATTCTGGAATTATGGCTGGTGGCTTTCGCCGGAAGCAATGATTAGGCTGAAAAAAAAAAGAAAGAAAAGAAAAGGAAGAACGAAACATAAAAGCAAAACCCGGATGGCAGCGTCTTTCGATTCCAGTACTAGCACCTCGTGACGTCATATATTGAGGCAATGTCCCGCGGAGGTTAGTAATTGTTTAGTTAAAAAAAAAAGAAAAGAAAAACTATGAATGCATTTTATTCGAAACAACGAAAACTCAATTCGACCAATTTGTAACGTAGACGTTTCCTACTCAAATCCAAATGCGCCAGAATACTGCGAAATCTGAGACGTAACGTCGATGTCATCGGCAGAGCTGTGCAAGCGAGAACATTTTTCTGCTAATAAGTGAACTTTTCCACTAATCCTTCCTGCTAATGAGAACTTTTTCGACTCAGAAAGCAGCCCATATTGATTTATGAAATAATAATATTCCAACCTATTCGGTTCTAATGTCTCACTTCAGTGTGCCGCGAACGCTAAAGAGAAATACAGTTCTGATTAGCACTGTTCCTTCATAACTCCATCTGCATTCTGTTGGCGGGAACAGGTCGATTGTTCGCAAAAGTGTTTCGAACTTCGAGCGCAAACCACGGCACCCATGACGTCGTGTTACGTCATAGATTTCTAGTTATTGAGCCGTTTTCATTCAGGAAACCTTCTCGAAACTTCATAGGTTGCGTGTTCGGCTCCTACAGAATCTAGTCTAGTTATGGGTTGGCGAATATTCGAAGTTTCGAGTACGAACTATTCTTATTCGCACCAATAGTAATTTTCGAAACTAACCAGATTTTCCGCAACAACCAAGTGGTAAAGTCTCGTTATTGTTCTCCGTCTGCTAAACAAAATGTCACAAATTATCAGCAGTGAACAAAGACAAATGTTTACGGAACAATGTTTACGGCGGAAGCCTACATGACAACCTCTGACTTTCTTTAGTGTGTCATTATTTTTTGGCAGTCTAGCCACATAACAATTTTATCTCTTACGCTACAACCTGTGATGTTTTCCTTGTCATCGATCCTTTTAGATGTGTCAACGGCACACAAGTCCTTGAGTACCTTTCTTCTTTTTTCACAACTTCTAATCTTTTTTTCGGCAAACATTTATTTAGCGCTTTCGGAAAGCTATACAGTCATACAGGAGCCATTCTTTCTTGAAAAGCTTGTTTAAAGTTGTTGAAGGGCTATACACGCAGTTTTTCTTTTTTTTTTACTTTTTTTTTACTTTTTTAATGACGATTAGTGATGTTACGTTTAAAACTCATCCTTCGCCCCTGGTAGCTGCCTTTTTTTGCACTGTTCAATACAGAAGTGGTACATAATTGTACTGAAATAGATATTCCTGGTGCAAATATGGCCGTCTGCACTTGAATATTCGATACTTACTAATCGTATTCGATTCGTATTTGAGAAAGTTGATATTCGCTCGCTTTAAATCTAGTCCTTCGTTAACGATGAATAATTAAGTAGACACGAGCAGGTGCTGTCAAAACCCCCAAACCTATCGCACGTCACGGCGAGCTTGTGCAGGGTCATCAGCGCATGTGGCATCGCTCCCCGTCTTCCGTTTGTGTGCGGCTGATATACAAAGCTTCTCCTCCCGGTAAGAAAGAGAGAGAGAGAGAGAGAAATTATACAGATGCGACAGGCGGACAGTTTAACCGGAAGATAAATATCGGTAGCCGTTTTGCTATTGCGGACGAGTGATCTACTAATACAGCTTAACTTAATGCTTATATTTAGTGTGTAAAGAGTTCCATTGCGACTCAGTGTTTGTGTGGCACTTTTCAGTGCTACGCGATATAGTACGTCGTATATATCGCACGTTCTGTCAGTTGAACGTAACGGTCACCAGGAGTGTGAAGAGGCATACGTACTTGGAGCAGTAATTAATTAAATTTGGGATTTTACGTGCCAAAACCACGATCTGATTATGAGGCACATCGTAGTGGAGGACTTCAGAATAATTTGGACCACCTGGGGATCTTTAACGTGCATCTAAAACTCAGTAAACGGGTGTTTTCGCATTTCGCAGTGCTGACAGTAATACTAATATTTCAATGGCGGACGCGGACTACGCTTCGTGTATAGTTATTTCGCTTTTGAAAGCGTGATCTTCAACGGGAGAGCGGGCCTCGTCAGATGGCGGCGCCCGAATCAGAGCGCACAGGCTCTCGGGCTGACTCATGTGGCGAAATGTTTGAGTTTGGCGCGTTCTCCTTAGTATACGCGAGAAATTTTTTCGCACAGGGAAATCCTCTCTGAAACTGCAACATCTTTCTTTTTTTTCTGTCAGAAAGCTGTCATTCGTAATGTGTGCTTAACATGTGTAGTAATCAATATAATTGATAGGGTTCATTAACAAAGTAGATAGACTCCTATAGTCGCAACATAAGGGCCAACAACACTTTGTATTCGGTTCCTTTATTTCACTTTCGCAGCAGCGTTCGTATGATGATCACTGGAACGAAATACTATCATTGGAACGTAATCGATAATTCAAACTTCATACACGAATATGTGTAACATATTGTGTATTGTGTACATATCCGCAGGTTTAGAGCACAAAACATCCGGTCCGATTAGATCGTGCCAATCAACTTTGTATTCCGAGTGTTTAGTTTGCAAGGCAAATGTTACTCCTGCCTTTATATGCAAGAATATTTGACTTTATCATTGTTGCACGCTCTAGCCAGGGCCCTGAGACATTTTGCGTCAGAACAACTGTCGAAATTTTAAAACGTCAATGCGTGCAGGGGCTCTTTCTTTAGGTTCTAGTTATTATCCTAAACATTTTTTTGATGTCTGTGCTTTATCTCTTCTCTATTCTTTCCGTCTTTCATTTCCCCTTAGCCTCCCTCCAGTGCGGGGTAGCAAACCAGAATCTCTTCCAGTTAACCTCCCTGCATTTCCCACCCCATCCCTCTAATCTATCTCTCTGTGTAAGCATGAAAACCAGAACGTGCCCCTCCTTGAGTACCAAATCTTCCCTGGACCAAACTAGACCTGGAATCACTGCTGCGACATAACAGTGATCGCAGGGAAAGCAATACGAATAGCCCAATAAAACCCGGAAATACACTCGATGCAGTCAAATATCACGAACATTTGCCAAGTTTCGCGAACGACTAAAGGAAGGCACGGAACAAAGTAAAATGACACTCACAGACACACACAGTTCCACAGTGTAATCGCACAAAATAATCTGAGAACACTTACATAAGTTCGGAGTTTTACAGACGAGGTGGATGACGTTTCTACACATATCTACATAACAGAACACCGTAACATATAACAAAATCAAACGCTCACTACACACATACGACCTGTGGTATTTAAACTTTTTGACATTGGGCTCAGCCACGAACGTTTAGTAAGAGCCCATAAGATTTTTGTAATTTTCAAAAAGATTTCAAAAACCACAAGTGCTCTTTTGTGTAGCCCCATCCTTGGGCGTGGGCCAAGTATTTTTTTTTTTTTTTCAGAGTGAATGGCCGATGGTCTAGAAGCATGAAATCAGCTTTTAGTCTTCGCCTTAGGCAAACCGGAATAAGAAGCTAAACAGTGTCTTGGAGCTGCAGGTGGACTCTAGTGAGCGCAGAGCGAAACATGTGCAGCCGAAACGACTGTAAAAGGCCGCCAAAAAGACATGCATGTGCAACACAAAGACTACAGAATGTCCAGAATTTGATGGTGTCACGTTTTAGGGCGAAGCACCGCACATGACGGCGGCGGTCCTCTTTGCCGTGTGTGTCATTTAACGCATTTTGTATTTTTGGTTTCGGTACGAACCAGACAGACTCGACACTCATGCATCGTATCCGTTGCTGCTTTCCCACTGTTTGCATCTAAGTGCAGCGGAGATGCAGCGAAGATTCCGACCCAGCAGACGAAAACCTGACGTTATGGTCCCTTGTCTCCATCTGCATCGTGTGTGTTCTGTCGACACGGCCTCGCTACCATGCATCGCTGATGGCGAGAATGAAGTTTATTAGAGTAATTAAAACCAAACCACCACGAAAGTAACGTCCTGAATTTTGCGTCCGGCTTGAAATCGGGGAGGGGGGGGGGGGGGGGGGTGGGGCGAATGCTTTACGACAGTCCACAATTTCAACGGGCTATGTCACTAAGCAGTAAGTAAGTGTGTGACGTTTACTAACAGGTCCTTACAACGACGAAAAACAAACACAGCCGGAGGACGCATATAAAGATAATAGCCCAATCAGACAGCTGGCGAAGGACTGCACAGCGTGAAGGCGAATTGTTGAAAATTGCGAACCCGCTTATAAGGCACACCCGTTTATCGGCACATACAAGGTTCAACAACAAGATGCCCCAGTGTAATTTAAGCTGCCCCCTGAAGTGAGCACTGTATTACGCGCACTCTGTGAAAACGTCTCCCAGTTAACAACCGACGAAGATATTTCTCTGTTTGCGCCACGGGCAATCCAGAGTTTTAATGGGACAGACATTATCAAGGAGGAAGAGCCCCTCAAGAGAGGTGGACCACCCAGTGGCTCGCATCCGCTCCTGTCGGCCATCTCGTCTTCTTAAGAGTAACTGCCATAATAACCACAACAGGGGGAACTCGAGTCTCTGCTCATAACTGCGGCACACGATGACCGCCCTGCACGCTATTCTCTCGAGCGCTCGCGTCCTGATAGCGGAAGAGCAGAGGAACACCGGCCGAAAAGAGCGGCGCAGGTAGCTCTGCGGTCAGACTGTACGACTGCGCCTTCCTTTTCCGCCGTGCCCACTGGACGCGTCGGCGCCTGCAGCCACTCTCACCCATGCACCACCCGAATCGCATCACGGTCAGGCTTGTCGATCCCACAAGTGTCTCCGCACCTCGGTTCAGGAAAGAAGACGGGTTCACTTACCTAGAAAGAGAAAAAAAGAGGGAAAAAACAGTCGTTAGGGCAGCTGCACCACCGACAGGCGCTGTGCGCCTCTATTCAGTTATAGCAATTCAGCAAATAGATTTTTACAGCGAATAACAGTTATGAGCAAGGAAACTTGCTGATCGTGTTCGTTCGTTCGTCACGCTTCGGTTCAAGCATGGCACGGGAAAAGGGAACATACATTAACCAAACGTTTATCAGCACAACGACGACACAATAACAACGACGACCGCACCGCACCGACGACAGCGACGATGACAGCGGTAGCACGACACGACAATGACATGACGGTGACACTTCTTTGACATTTTGGGCAACTATCACGCAGGATTCTCAAGATCATGTAGCAGTCTCTAAACGTATATATATCGATGAGTCAGGAGCTCATAAGTTTTATTTGCAGCTGTTGAGTTAATGAACGACTCACTGGAGTCCGGGGATTTCTACCTGAGACAGAATGTTGTTTAGTACTAGCACTGGTTGATGAAGTCTGAAGCCGTCTTGTGTGCGTATGTTCCTCCGAGATGTGTAATCACTCAAAATATTAGTTGCAATAGCAGGTTATACCTAATATTTGCACAGGCTCGTGTCATCTTGTCTGAAGCGTCTTGTGTGTCATATGTCTATTCATGTGGAAGTGAAAGACAAAAAGAAAGGCCGCAAAAAGAGGCAATGGTGTACGCCGAAATCTCGGAGGCAACAGCTGCCTTTGACCGAACGCGTGCTAGATGGCGCTAGAATTGCAGCGGCTATTCATGAGCTAGAGCACGTATAAGAAATCTACACAGATATATTTGGGTCTTTTTTTTTTCAGATGATTGTTCTTGGAATTCTCATGTGGATTATGTGGTTGCTAAGGCTGGTGCTACACTTAACTACATACAAAAAAAAACTTAAAATCCACAAGTGCCAACCTCAGAAATACTGCGTGTCAAACGTGCATTAGGCCAATTTTGGAATATGCTTGCCCTCTTTGCGATACGTCACAAAAATACCTGCATGGTTGAGAAAATGGAAAGGATCCAAAACAGAGCGGCCAGGTTCGGCCTAAGCAGGTATGGGCGGTATTGTAGTTGTACAAAGATAAAAGTCGAACTACACATAGATGAGTTGTCATCCCGTCGAAGCAAATTAAGGATAAAGTTTTTCTACGCAATATATGACAAAAAATGGGATAAATAATCAAAAATATCTTCAGCCACCAAATTACGCCTCTGCACGAACTGACCATATGTTTAAAATTAGGGAGTACTAAGCAGGACGAGCCAGATCGCCAATTCCTCTTTCGTAACAAGTATTGTTAGGTCGAATAATTTGTCAAGTGCGCAAGTGTCAAATGTAAATGAAGATGTATTTTACGCATAACTGTAACCCTCCCCGCAGTAACGCCCTCGAGCTATGCGGGGATATGCCTTGAATAAAGAATGAATAACGAATAAAGTATACGTCAGCAGCACCACTTGCAATTAAGAGAGACCTAAAACTTGGTGTCGCAAGTGCATTTCAATGGCAGTGTTATACGAATTGCAGTTTGTTGATGTTTTCCATATATGCCTGCAGTCAGACACCCGCAAAACCAAAAAAGTTGCATTTGCACGACTGACGCGATTAACAACTTTGTACATAAAAGGAGTGATAACAGTGACGCTCAGAGTAGCGCCACTTCGTCGAGGCGCTGCTGCTATTCGTATATATAGGCGAGCCACAATGCCACACTAGTGAGTGTGCACATAGAAGTTTTCGCGTATAGTGTGCAGTGTCACATGTCACCACCAGTTAGCCAGCCCGTCGGCCGACGGACTATGTCGACGGCCACCAGTCGATGGACGACGACTGGTGGTGGGCTAGCTGCTGAACATTTATCCTCTTCTATAACATTCAACGTGTGCTACAATACGACTCGGTCACTTCTCCAAATATGCCAGGACAGCAGCCATGTCAACTCAGAATATTAGGAGTTTGCGCAATAATGGCATTCTCCTTTCCATCCCCTTCTATTTTTTTTCCCCGCGATAGCTCCAGCAAACACGAAGAGAGCGAAGAAAACATGTTTGCCTCTGCACTGTCAAAGCATGCACGGCAGTATATAGCCCTTACCCAAGATTTTGAGAGCGCTCAGACATTAGGAGCCGCGGTCTACAGCCGCTACGATAACGGGGTTGTTTCGGCCGCTTTCAAATCAAGAATAGTTCGGTCGTTGTAGCATCGCAGACATCCCACGAGGTGAATTCAAAATCCGCTTAACACCATTCTCTTATCGTGTAAACAGCGTCCGTTAACAGGTTGTAAATCAACGGCGGGCACGTGTGGCAACGCAAAACGAAAAAGAGTAAATAAGGATGGGGCGTAGGCAGGGAAGCACACGGGCGTTTCCATGCCGTTAGGGCCATGCAGGAGAAAAAAAAAAAAAAAAACCGATGGAATAGCAGCGGCCAACGACGACGCAAGTTTGTTTCTGGCTCCCCGAACGGCGATCAGTTTGCCGCGAGCGTGCATTCTTTCCGGCTTCGAACATCTCTCGGCAGCATAGGGCGCGGAAACAGCAAAGGCAGAAGCGGCAACTCGTAGACAATAGGGCTACGGGGTGCGGCAATTATTGCCCCCAGCCGGTGTGATCCGCTGTTATCTCTGCGAGGTATCCGCAGAAATAACGAGCCGCGCGTAGCGGGTTATTTCTCCTCGTGGCCCCCACAGGGCGCAACCCCCTGGGAGCTGCTGCCACAAGTGGTGCGCCGGCCGTTCATCGCCGGGGAGGATTTTGAATGCGCGCAAAGTTTTCTTGATTCGCTCTTTCTGCTGCCTCCGCCGACTTGAGGCCCCAGCTGCCACCCGACGACCGAAAAGTTCGGCCGCCATTGTTTCCCCTCAAGACTCCGCCAACATCGCCCAATGCGCACGCGGCGGGCGGGCGTGCATCGATAATTTTGAGCCCAGAAAGAGAAGGAAAAAAAAAAAAAAAAAACAGCGATCACTGCCGGATCGTGTACATCTGTGCGGGCGTTGTTGCCGAGCGTGTGCCGTGGGCGCGCAGCGCGGGAGCGCGGCAGCGGTGCTCTCGTATTTGCCGTTCTATAGAGATACTTGTTACGCCATAGTCGTTATCCTGGTGTCGTCGCCACACGACCTCCTCACCCTCACCATATGCGGAAGAAAAAAAAATGAATCAGCAGATTTCAGCTATTCATATGGCTCTGATTTCATTTGCTACGACAGCAGCAGGTCTTAGCGGACGCTACTATCGTCTCAATAACTTATTTACACAACGCGCAACGTCGTCTTCGACAGCTACAGCATTGCCAGCTGTTATAATTATTAATCATGCAAAATGATATAAACACTACATGGAGCGAAAAAGAAGCGGACTATAGCCATTGTCTCCTGATTGGGACACCACGCTCACTAGCTTCAAGAGAGAGAGATAAAAAAAGAGGGGGGGGGGGGGGGGAGTTGCGTCCCCCGAAATATATGCACAGACGTGACCACACATAGTGCACAAAACTGCGCACAAATTCCCAAAGACTCCCGATTCGCACGCGTTTGGAGAGTGGCAAAGCCGACCGTGCAGGTGTTGCGCGATAGCTCAGCAGGGCATGGGTTTGACTCCAGCGGTGGTGGTGAACAAAGTTTTGCTTTGCTTCGCCATGTCGGATGGGAAACAGAAGGTGGAAACGCGGCCTGACGACGGCGCCATGACGGACTCGGCTAAACCAATTTCGAGTAACCTGCCTGTCTCAGTAAATAGCTCAGATGACCCTCGCGGATCCCGCAGTTGGGAGCCGGGAGCACACTATCCACTGAGCTATCGCATGTTTTCCGCGCTTGGCACGATGTGTGGCATCCGTAGTGTGAGTGGTGGAGTCGTCAGAGGAACCGCTGAAATCTGCTTATATCTGTTGCAAGGCACTTATGGTCATGTATGTAATTTCTCTCTTTCTTTATCGACCTCAGTTTACCGTAAGGGCGAATAGATCTCACTGCAGCGAATTCAAGAGGCCTTTATAAGCAACGTCCTATCGTGCAAGTGGTCTTTAATCGTAAGTCGTTTCCCATCACGCAAACGTTCTAGCCCTCACGCTACTGCTTATGCAGTCGCATAAAGACATAACTGATCAAAAGCGGTCCAAGTCCCCCAGGTTACTCAGGTATATCTTATTCACCCCTACAACGTTAAACGTGCTTCATGAGAGGCCAAGGGAGCTCGTCAGTTTTTGCCGTACTAAAGAGTGCGACTCCTGGAACACCCCTCCTCCCATCGTGGTCGTACTTCAGGATTCGACGCGCACACGGGTTGAGCGCTCCCGACTCACGCGCGTCTGACGAGTGGCAAAGCCGACCGTGCAGGTGTGCCTTGCTTGGGGGGGTTGCTCGACTTCGCAAGAAGGGGCACAACGCTCGGCCCGGCGTCGGGGCCTGGGCGGGCGGGCCTATTCGTGGCCGGCCCGAAAGAGAGCGATGCGTCCAGCGACGGAGGCAATATCGTGCGGCCCAAAAATCACGTCACGACCCAGCGCGAGAAACCACGCCTATCGCTTGCCACGCCCACTGCAGCGCTTTTTGGATGCGGCGATTTTCGCTGTCCTTGGGCGTGAAGAAGAAGGCACCACACACCGGTGCACGCCAGGCACGGCTGTCACGTCAAAGCGCGGCAGGTGCGAGCGGCGGCTGCGGCGCCTCCTCTGCCGCGCGGGCCCTCAATGAGGCCGCCGAGCCACGCGCCGGCCCAGACGGCGCCGGCAACCCCGTCCATTTCCTGCGGCCCGTCTTGGTTCACGATTGGACGCCGCGGCCGACACCCCCCCCCACCTCCGCACCGAGAAAGTTTGCATCACACCGTCTCACGCTTTGCCGCTCGCTTCCTGTCGCGGCCCTCAGGAGACGCCTGACTTCGCCTCGTGTGAGCACGGCCACGCTTGGCTGGCGCCGATGCACGCAGCCTTTCGTGCCACCACGAGCTGCTCCTTAGCCGACACCGACGGGCGACGCCTTTCGGGGAGGCACAAGTAGCGGCACGGTTGTCGTCACAAGACCGACTGCAGACAGGTCTCGCTCGTGCATGCCAGTGTAAGGCACTGCTGAGAGAGTGCGTCCTTTGCATGGTCACTCCAAGCAGATGCACGCTACGTAAGCGGCCCTAATATCGAGCGCTGATCTTACGGCAACAATGGGACAGTGGCGCTTGCACTGTGTCGGTTATCAAAATTCGGATTATTGCGCAAGCAGCATCCTGCATCCGGCATCCTTTTCAGAGGCACGGAAACAGAAAAAAAAAAAAAAAAATGAACCAAGTGCCACTTTTCACACACGGATCCCGATATACTCTACCTCAGCAGCAAGATGGGGAAATGTCCAAGTATTTAAACCCAAGGACTCGGGTAGCTTAGGTCGTGATGTAAAAATAATGCAGCATATAATATACATGATGATGGTATTGATATTTGATGGGGGTTTTAATTTACATATTGCAGCCTAAAGAGCGCCAGCGCAATGGTGCACGGATGGACTGATTGATGTATAGGTACAGTGAATCGCAAGCAGCGTAGTAGGATTTTTTTTTTTTTTGTGATATCGGTGATGTGGATGTAAAAAGGCCATGGAAAAGTGAAAACAAAACAGCAACCAGAATTTAAATATACAGATCAAGTCTAAAACAAAGAACGCCACGACGACATTGTTAAGTTATGGTGTAATACAAGTCTGCGGTCGAATTCACAAAGCATATTAGCGTTCGCTATTGACCACTATTGTCAAGTGTCTGCTCTTACGAACACTACAGTTCTCTTTTGTGTTGTTTGTTGTTGTTATTTTGTGAATACGGGCCTGGATGTTACCCAGGGACATCATATACGGCATCTCTGCTTTCGCAAGGACAGCGAAAACCCGGAGAATATAGAAGGTGACTGAATTATGCTGCGGTCTGAGCCTGGCCATAATGGCATTATACACTTAAGCAAATCATCATGCGCTAAAAGGGCCAGAACCCGCTTAAAGTCGCGTTACCCCACAAGAATAACTGTGGGATAAATGTAAGGAACGCGATTAGAACGTCGTCGTGGTCATGGGGTGTTTTTCTGGCTATCGTAAACGCCGAAAGCACATATATCGTCAGTCTAATATGTCTGTGAAAGAAGTTTACGTCTATATATAGACGTAAAGTTGCTAACGAGACGAACATTTTCTTTTTCTTCTGTTATATACTTTTTTTTTCGTGGCAGAATAAGATTGACCGAAATGTGCTTGCATATATTTTAAGTAATTACATAAATAAATGGACTTCATGTTACTGTATCACAGTAAGGTACTATCGATCAGAAATGTTTACGGACCAAGGGATCTGACAAAAAGCTGAATATCTCCACAGCCTCAAAACGCAGCCTGGTATTCCCATTTCCAGCCTCTATACTGGTAAATGCGAAAAACATTGTGATGTGTACGGCTTTACTGGCTACTTTTAAAGGCTGCTCGGATATTTAGTGCTTTCTGAGATCCCGTGGTCCTTAAACTTTTTTTGGTCGATAGTGCATAAGAATAACGCATTTTCCATTAAATCTAATTAACGACCGTTCAAAGACCTCAAGTTCCCTCACTTTCAAACCACCATAAAACTGCCTTCAGCACTTTAATATACGTACACATTTAGCCCCCCTCTTCCCTCCCCCCCCCCTTCTCACTCCTCTAAAAGAAATTAACATATTCACGTATCAGTAGTATCAGCATTAAGTTTTATTCCCGTTATTGTCTCGTGCAGCGTCAGCTGAATATCCCAAAAAGGCGCCCAGTGATCCACCTGGCGTCCAAGAAGTTCGAGGCACTGAATTATAAGTGCGCTTTCGCACATCAATGGTCGTGCCGCACGTAACTGCCAAGCGCACTGCCAATAATCACTGAAGCCACTCCTGTATTCGAGAGGGCGCGACGGTGTATAGCGCATGGCTCGAGCAGCAGCCGGCCTGCGGCTGCAGGGCTGCGCCGTGTAGGCACCTGAATTCGTCATCATTAAGACGTACAACGAGAGTTCAACACTTTCTCGCCATCTCGGGCACCGAGAATCACGGTTACAAAAGGACCAAATCAAAAAGGTCGCTTCCTCAAGCGCTCTCGGCAGAGAAGAGCAGGCCACGACCGAAGGCGAGTGGAGGAGGAGCCGCGGCACCTGAGAGACGACTACCGCCTGCGCGCAATCGACGAAACGTGTTTGCACGCAGTGGGACAACAAGCTGAAAATTAAAGGAAAACACAAGGCACTGAAAGAATTGACGCATTAAGGTGTTTAAAAAAAATGAATGAATGAAACGCGCTCGCGGAAGAAGCCAAAACAACGCGCGACACGTAGTCGCGTAAAGAAAATAGAGACTGGCGAAGGAAAAAAAGGAAAAAAAAGATAGCAGCGGGAAGGAGAGGAGCTGCAACGGCAGGCACACAAGAGGCCGGATGAGACACGACGCGAGTCCTTGATCAGGGTATCCACTTAAAGCGCGGTTCGCACGACGCGCCGGCCGATTCGGCGCCAGCAGGCCGCAGCGTCCGGACGCGGTGGGGGGAGGCCCCGGTCTCCAGAGAGGCTCCGCTCCGCAGCGATCCCCGGTCCCCTGGTGGGCGCCCCAGGCGCTAACGGCCGCCATATTTGAGCCTCGTGAAATATTCAGTCGTCACGGACTAAGTTTCGTCTTACTCGCAGCTCGGAAGCTTTCCCGCGCTGCCGCCGTGCCGACCCTCCGTTTATACCCCCCCACTCTAAACTCCTGTCTCTCGTTTTATTTCTGTTCTCGGTGTTTTTGTTGCATTCATCAGTCAATTTCAACGCAGAGGCCCAAGCGGGACACCTATCAGGCTTGTCGCTATAACGCTGATTTATACGCAGCTTTATTTGTAGCCCTTTTCCCAATGAAATGTCTCCTCCCGGCACCGAGCCATGCAGGTGAGTATAGGTGCGCAAGCGGGCCCAAAACTTGTCTTACGTAAGTGCCGTTCGCGATTTGCGGCAGCTGCGACGATCGCCTCGTTATCGTGGAGATCTTTATCATTAGTGGCCGGCGCCCGAACACCAGCCGATGCGGCTTCCACTTTTGGGCCGTATTCACAAAAGAATCTTTTGAATATGTCCCAGGACTGCAGGTGTGTTCTGATGGGGAGGCGCAGTCTCAGGCGACTATATACCGAAAGAAAGCGAGCAGACTAGCACTCTCGTCGATACATGATGAAATAACACACTGGAGTCTAACGTCATTAATCAGAGACCAAAGCAGCCTTTTATTGGTGTTTCGTGCTCACGTGCCCCCACTGAAGCAGAACAGTAGAATGCGGAAATGAAATGTCAGCGTATTGTCTATCTCGCTACCTAAACCTCAGAAATTCGGAGGAAGGAAGACCTGAACTCGACCCGTTGATTATACTGTCTGCATTCACTGACGGGACACCTGCTGCGGAATTTCACGTGAGTTGATTGCGTAACGATTATTAGTTCTTCTCTTAGAAGGGCCCAAGAGTGTTACAGAGCAATTTTCTTTGTATAATGAAAATACCAAACTTGTTGAGTATGTACAAACACGCCGTCTACTACGTGTTCCGTGTTTCCCTGGTATATGTCCGGCTCTTCGCAAAGGTACAACCGTGAACGTGTTCTGAGGTCGAACGAATCAGATCGTATGCAGTTCCAAGCGCTTACCGAATGTGTGTCGAGCGTTATGCAACATGTTGTAATAACGATGTTAGCATATACCTATGTATAATTTATACAGCATTTCCTTATGCCCAACGATCGTTTACTGTATGAGTATGGTGGGCGAACAGTCGAAGCACAAAGTCCGGGTGACGTATTGCTTATTTCCGCGCCCCACAGAAGACTTCAGGGTAATTGGTATCAGTGTAATAGGAGCCGAATTCACGAAGCTTTGCTTTCGTAAATGTTATTGGCCATTGGCTAGCCGCCTTCGTTAATTATTTGTTCAGCAAAAGGATTGGCTTCAATGCTCTCTGCTAATATTATATACATCGTGATGACAACAACCAATGAGGCAAATTCTTCGCAACCGATTCAAAGGCGCAAAAGACCGCTCACAAGTATAGTGAGAAAGACAAGGCATAGCCCGGAATCCGCGTTAGGTCCGAGTGCACAAGAACGGCCATATGTACCATCTGGCTAATGTTATACAAGTTGGAAAAGGCGGCCCGGAAGATTTTCTTTGTTTGCTGCCTGACCCAAACTTTTGGAATGCCGATAGGGCGAGAAAAAAACATGCACGTGCTTGCAAGTCATCGTGGTATACAGACTGACACGACCCGAGCAGCAAACCAACAAAGTGTTGTGTCGGATCAAATATTCGTTTATGGCTTCATGCCTCTCGCTACGTTCCTCGCTGAATGGCTGTCGCGGCCAGAGCGCGTTCGCTCGCCGCTAACCACCACGGCTGAAATATGCAGCGTCCGTGGGGCATCAGCAGGAACAAAAGAACGACTGCACCATCAAGCGCGCCGACGAGACGGTACGGAGGAAATTCCCAAGGCGCCGCTGGGGATCACTCCGGCTGCTCGAATAATGAGCCTTCATAAATCAAGCCGCTAAGGGCACGAGGAGACAAGCGACGGAAAAAGAACCAAGCCAGAGAAGTGACGCCATCACGCTCAGGGCCGTGATGAACGCGAAAGAACGCTAGAAGCTCGAGAGAAGCAACAAAATTAAACGCAGAAACACAGGAGGAAAATCAGCCCCAAGAAAAGAACAAAAAATAAATGGAAGGGTATTTCCCTTCACCTCTCGAGCTTCCTCTTCGTACTTTCACTCGCACAAACAACCGCAAGGGATAAACACGTTCCGCCATTAAAACGTGAAACAATCGAGAGGCGGAAGTCGGAATAAAGTCATTGTTTCCGCCCGGCGCCTGCAGGCAGCTCTCAATTATTTATCGCGCCTCATTGCCCAGCTATAGAGCGCAGCGCGCGCGCACACGGTTTCTCAAACCGCTTGCGCACTGTGAAGAAGAACGAGAATTATGGCGCGGGACGTGCGCGAGTTGGTCACGTAAGCATGCCGCCGTCAGCCGACTCCGTGAGCGCCGTAGCCGGAGTATAGCGTTCCGCTACAAACACCGCCGAACCTCGACGAACCTGCGCGTACACAGATTCTGCCCGCGTGCAGTTGCAGTGCCCATCGTTCCAAGGCAGCGCGTTTTCAAAGCAATCCATGCAGACTGCGCAAGGATGTCCTTCATATTCCCAGGAATGAGAAAGGCACGACCATGACCGCGAGCTGAGGTGCTGCGGCCTCGAGATGCGCAGCGAACAGCTGATTCATTGAACGCGCGTTTGAGGACATTCCGCTACAGCCTCGGTGCTTACATAGAAGTATGCACCGGGTTGTTCACCCGGAGCCGGTGGGCGCCTACGTGGAATATGTGGCGTATACGGACAATGAGTGTGTTAACTGAGTCTATGTAGCCTATGTAGGAATGTCCACAACTCATAGTATCAGGACAGTCAGGCCAATAGTCACAGAAGCAATGATAATTGTTACTATTCATTTCCTTGACTTCCCTTTTTCCACAACACATTCGATCTCCCCTTCTGGAAATTTCATTGCGACTGTCAAAGCTTCGCGTTGAAAGTATAACTTTTATTATTTATTTTCTTAAATTAATCGAAGCTTTCGCCGGTCCCGTCCTCTAAGTGCTGGCGAAAGCTTGTCAGTCATTTCTCATATATAGGTGATTATTGAAGCATTGGTTATGATCATGCAGGTCAAGAAAGATTCCCCGAAACCTTCTCAGAATGATTCTTACTATTTTTTGTTGTTATTTTTTTTACTTTCGAGATTCTTCTAGTAATTAGTTTCGGTTTTCGGAAACCGCGTGCTCCACGAGTGACGTCACAATCCTGTTTTGGAGCACTCAGCATTGATCAAGTGTCTTAGAAAGGGATGAATCTACCCGCGCATTCACCACTTTTTCTTCGTTTTTTTTTTTTTTTTCCCCACATAGCACGTATTTTCACACGCGTGCAGGTCATTGAAACCGTTTGTCCACGCCTTCACGTTCGTTGACCCTGAACGCCCGGCATATCACAATGAGAGATATAGAGAAAAGCGGTGGGAAAGGCAAGGAGGTTAACCGGAAGAGATTCCGGTTTGCTATCCTGCACTGGGGAAGGGTAAGGGGAATTGAAAGATGGAAAGAATAGCGGAGAGATAAAGCAAAGGCACGAAAAAAACATAGAGGTGGGGAACGTCTGTGAGAACTATATAGTCTCTCTAATAGGCCACTCTAACGCAAGAACTACAAGAGTGCCTTGACCGACTTGTGCTGTGACGACTGTATATATATATCGGCCGGCGTTCCAGGACTGTCTGCTCCGAAAGCGGCCGGTCGTCAAGACGGGCCAGCGCGGTCGCAAATGAATGCCTGTATGCGCTGTATCGGGGACAACGGCAATAAACGCGATCAATAGTTTCCTCGCTGCCGCAGTGGTCACACGAAGCACTATCTTCCCTTTTGATGCGGAAAGCAAATGATTTGATAAAAGCGACGCCAAGCCACAGTCGGCAAAGTACTGTTGCGTAGGGTCGGGATAGTCCAGGGGGAGGGCGAAGTCGGAGAAAGGGGGCCGGTCGATGCAGACGTGTGTGCTGGGACCTAGATGTGTTCCACAACGATTGTGTGGAATCACTGGCAAGCACTCGAAGTCTCACTGCTGTATCTGTTCTTGACAGCAGGATTTATTCATGCACGCCGTCGCAGCCGATCGAGCAACTTCATCGGCATGTTCGTTGCCCATTACGCCACAGTGGCTAGGGAGCCACTGAAATGTGCATGGCGTCGCGTCCTTGCTGAAAGAGGCGAGGAAGGAGCGCTCGAATTGGTGACTTGATTGGTGATTTGATTGGTGACTTGACTGGTGGTAACTTTCGCAGAAAAAATCACCGATCCTGCAGACCCCTTCATGGTGGTTGAACCATCAGTGTACACCCGCCGCGATGGCTCAGTCAGCTAAGGCGTTGCGCTGCTGAACACGAGATTACGGGATCGAATGCCGGCCGCGGCGGCCGCCTTTCGATGGAGGCGAAATGCAAAAATGCAAAAACCCCAGGTGGTCAAAATTAATCCGGAGCCCTCCACTACGGCATGCCTCATAATCATAACTGGTTTTCGCACGTAAAACCCCAGAAAGAAGAAGAACCAGCAGTGTACAGATGGGTATGGCAGTGATTCGCGTAATATGTAGTTGACGTGACATTAGCTGTTCTGAATATGTAGACAAAGTTTGTCATTCGTGTTTTCTCCGTATCACTAGTGTTATCCAGAGCATTCCATGTGGATCCGCTTCAGCACTTGTATCAGACATGATATGTAACACTTATTGGCGCTTATTTGAATTATTGCTATTGCAAGTACACAAGCTAACCTTAGCTTAGTCATGCCGTCGCCAGAGAACCGTTAATTTAGAAGTCAAAGCAGCACCACGGCAGCGGATTATAATGACAGAAGACGTGTTCTTGGCTAGAGTATAGCGATTGATTGCTAGATGATTATCATGACGACGACGAGTGGAATTCGCCAGCCGACACTGCCTGTGCGATCACGGAGGTGACTGCAGGAGATACGTATTTCCAGCAAGGAAGAAGAAGCGATCAAACATGTCCTGTGTGACTGCCCAACACACGAAGATGAGAGGATTGCCCTTCGGACAGCTTTAGGGCACTTAAATGACAGGCCTTTCACAGAAGGGAAGATCTTGGGACCGTGGCCTCGTGCGTCTGCTTTACGTATGAAGCCACAAATGCGCTATTGCGTTTCTTGAGATGCACCTGCCTATATGACCGCTTGTGAATGGCTCCACAATGAACCCTTGAGTGTGTGTATACTATAGTGCAAAGTGTGAACTTCTCTCGTCCTTCTCATCTTTCAATCCCCTTTCCTCAGTGCAGGGTAGCATACCGAGCTCAGCCTGGTTAACCTTCCTGATTTTCAACTTCGGCATGCGCATGTGATGCTGCTGTGAGTGAGTGAAATAACTTTATTGAGGTCCAGAGAAGACGCAGGATGTTGCTGTGCGCCAATTCTTGGCCAATCCTCCGTAATAGATGCGCTAAGGTGACACAAAGAGTATGTAGCCATCGCGTCGAGCGCGACCGCTTGATGGACAAGCAAGCCATTGCAACGAAGTTGCAGTCAGGATACTATAGTCGGATACAACTTTAGAAGACAGCGGCATTTGCCCCTCAAAGGCGGATGCATACGAGCCGGCACCAATAGGCGCGCACTTCAGGTGACGTCATGAGCCGGACGGCCGGTGTCCCCGCCGACAGAGAACATGCCTAACATGGCCGCCCTAGCTTCGAACTGGGCCGAGTTGCGTCAGCTCTGTGCGTCTCCCTTCGTCAGAGTGAATTCGAATTGTTTGTGGTGGTCTGTCATGCCGGAAATATTATTGTGAGCTTACGATGCACAATTTGTGCCGCGTGCGTTTGTTCTGAGCCGTGAGCCGGCGAAGAAAGATTGCAGCGAACATCGGTGACGCTGCGCTGCGCTTCGTGTGGAAACAGGATCCCGCGGCGACATACCGCTGCAAAGAAACATCGTACGTGTTTGTTCTGTGGTGTTTTCTTTTGCTCCTAAGTGAAGTTACGACGACGAGAGTTCGCCAAAGTCTGGTGCCTACTGTGAGCGGCGGGTGTGTTTGTGTACTGTGCCCCTGCGTTTCTCGTCGGACGTGGTGAAGTGATGGAGCAAAACCATTATCAGGATAAATGAGAAAAGCATGCGCGGATGAAACCAACCTGCGAGTTTCTCAACAGAAAAGATTTGTGAAAGCAACCTCCAACGCAAAGATTCGTTGCTGCCAGCTCAGCGTGCAAACGACCGATCGTTGGCAGCAGTGTGATAAGATAGTCGAGCGTCTAGCAGCGTCGTTCGAGTGTTGTGTAGCACCGTCGATTGATTGCTTTCCACCAATGCTAACAATCAGTGACTAACACGCGCTGCTTGAGCGAATGTCATTGGATTGTTAACGGTCAGGCGTTTGGAAGCAGTGTTTGTTTCCTTAATGTCAGCCTGAATGCTAATATAAAATTATGACTGATACACTGGTGTCGTTGCAAGGGAGCTTGGCATGAATTCGCGTCGCTGTGTGGCTTAGAACTCTTCGCTCACTGCACGCGCCAGCTGTAGAAAGCCTGCTGTGACACAATCGCGCATAAGTTGTGCTGCCAGCGCTCGACTTGCTTTCCCACAACACAGCTTTGCGCTTCGTCGTGATATGTCGCTACTAAAAAATTCCTATGACAGTGAAGGCAACAGAGCCAATATGTACATTAAAAAAAAGTACGACAAAGTAGGCACAGCTGCTTGTGAACTGACTCCTAATAGTTCTACTCGCGTCTGCGTTAAATGTGTGTGCGTGTTTTCTTGTGCGTTTATGTATATTTGTTATTTTGCCCTTTTTTGTATTTTAGATCTTAGTTTTCGTGCTCGCGTTTGTGTACATGTGTGTGAATATGCGAGTTCTTCCGTGCGTGTATGTATTTATTCCTATTTCTATCCTTTTATCTTTGCTTTTGTTCTTGTAAGCATGCTGCAGCCACGACTTTTTTTACAATTCCATTAACTCGTCTCATTCAAAGCACCAAGTCCAGTGAATAGCAGGGCTGGCCTCTTCGATGTCATTAAAGCCATTCTCTCTTGTCTACCTTGCCTCCTCAGTCTGTCACCTTGCTTTGTTTTCTCCTACTATTCTGACCTTGCTTCTTGTGCTGTTGCCGCAACGTGATTAACCAACTTGCACCAAAGAAAGTTCTATCAGCTGTGACAACAGAAACATTGAAAGATACAAAATGTTAAAAGCATCACGTGGCTTGCACAGTTACTTCGTCTCTTACCCCTGTTAATGTGTTTATGCATCAGTGCATACGGTAGCTTGCCAGAAGTGCACATGAAAAGGTGCCATATTGTGAAACAGCACCTTGCTATGTTGTTGCATTCAGTCTTAATAAACAGATGGTTTTGCTGCCCATCACATGTGGTGGTACACATATATAACATTGTGCAGTGGGGTATCATTTCCTGTCTTGACGCTTTCATCATTACAAATGCAGTTTTCTAGTGGATGGAGTCCAGCAAAGCAGTGCTGTGAGAGCTTTTGCAACTTTCACCATTTATTACTTCCCCAATACCACTGTCTGAATCTGTCCGTCACTTTGCCTACGGCTTGTAATGAACAAAGTGACTCACTAAAACACGTTCAACTTTACTGAGCATTTTTCCGGTACGTAAATATGACAAAAAAATGCTAGCAAAATTAATCGCCATAATTGTGCTTACATTCGCATTACTTGCTCGAGTCAGATTAATAAATTGAAAATTGGCTATGCAACACTTCAATTTTCAGTGCAGACTGCTAACGGAGCCATCAAGCGTGCTCCGACTCTTGCTATTTCACTATGGGGCGCGTCAAACTCGACGGCGGCTGCCTGAATGAGCATTTTGGGCCTCACTAAGCTAATGATGTCTTATATTTGTTCTCTTATTCGCATTACTTAAGTGAGCCAGATAACAAAATAAACATTGCAACCACATGAATGTGCTTTGGCATTCAAGCTGCTGACAGTGGCTGTCGGTTTCGTGTTGTCTGCTGCTATTTCACCACCACTCGCTATGACATGACTGTGATTACCAGTGCAGACTGCTAACAGAACCATAAAGCGTGCTCTGACTTCTGCTATTTCACTATGGGGCGCGTCAAACTCGAGGGTGGCTGCCTGAATGAGCATTTTGGGCCTCACTAAGCTAATGATGTCTTATATTTGTTCTCTTATTCGCATTACTTGTGTGAGCCAGATAACAAAATAAACATTGCAACCACATGAATGTGCTTTGGCATTCAAGATGCTGACAGTGGCTGTCAGTTTCGTGTTGTCTGCTGCTATTTCACCACCACTCGCTATCACATGACTGTGATTTGCAGTGCAGACTGCTAACAGAATCATAAAGCGTGCTCTGACTACTGCTATTTCACTATGGGGCGCGTCAAACTCGACGGTGGCTGCCCGAATGAGCATTTCGAGCCCGCCAACGATAATCAGGGTTAACAATAGTGTTTCAATTCAGATATGCCAGCATTTAAATGTGTTTCTATGCCACTTCTTTAATCGAGCACAATGTGTGCAGGACGTTGCTTATCAGAATTGAGCTTCTATTATAAGGAATATGCCATAAATGGAACTGCTTATTTATTTGAGAGGTCACGGAATGGATGGTTGGCTGTTGCGAACCCACCGGCAAAATTTTGATAGCCCTAATAAGGGCTGTTCTTTTGTTAATAAGAAGCCTTTATGCTTCGTCGAGTGGCTCAATTCCAGACAGCTCGCAGTCGGAGTCGCTTTCTTCAGTGTCATCTTCACCCAGCTGGATGATGATGGGTTGAATGTGCTCACTCCCAGACGTGTAAAGTCTGAACTTTGCCTCCAAGTCCATCACATCCTGAATGCTCTTCCTCCAGTCTTCCGCCGTTACCTGCTTGATTTTCTCCCTCAAGATGACGTCAACCGTGGACAGCTTGAAGTCTCTGTTGTCCGCAGCGATGCCATTTTTTTACCTTGACCCACACAAGCTCAATGGGATTAAATTCGCAGTGGTACGGCGGGAGCCTGAGTACAATGCAACCGGCCCTTATAGCTGTGTTGTCTACGATGTAGCTCAAAAAGCGTGACTTTACAGATGCCACCAGCTCAAGCAGCTGCTTCTTTATCATCCTTCCACCGTAGGTGATGTTCTTGCTTGTGAGCCACTCCTGTATCTTTTCCTTCTTCCAGGCCGTCGTCGGCAATTTCTCTTCTAGCCGGCTATGGTAAGGTGCATTGTCTAAAACAATGACACTACCAGCTGGCAACTTCTGCAGAACATCATTGAACCAGCCCTCAAAGCGATTGTCATCCATTTCTTCGTGGTAGTCGCCTGTCTTTTGGCCTCTGAACACATCCAAGCAGCCGTCGACGAAACCATCCTCGCTGCCGATGTGCGTCACGATCAGGCGCTGACCTTTCCCAGAAGGTTGTTTTAGACCCGTCGTCAGGCCATTTGCTCGAGCGAACAGGCGTCCGCGCTTCTGCACCACGGTGTCTGTCCACACGATCGACCGAGTGTGTCCCGCCGTCACCCATGTCTCGTCCAGGTAGAAGATCTTTGGGCCTTCGCCCGGTAGCGCTCCACGTCACGGAGGTAGCGATTCCGCCAATTGGTGATGTCATCCCGGTCGATAAGCAGAGAGTTGCGGCTTCTCTTTTCGTGCTTGAAGCCGATCAAGGCAAGCAGGCGACGCACAGTACACCGCCTTAGTGATGGGGAAACTCGGTAGTTATCTTCTCGACCGTCGGTATCTCGTTGCGGCGAAAGAAATCGTGCACACATGACCTCAGCGCGCACAACGTGAAGCTGTCAAACTTCGCGTTGCGTCTTCTCTTCTCCGCATTGCGTGGGCGCTTTCGCGAGGGCGTCGGTTTGCCACCCGAAAAATGCGAAGCTTTAACTTCCTCCCTCACCCTGAACACAGTCCTTTCGCTGACACCGAGCATGTCGGCGACAAACTTGCTCGTGTCCTCCACGCTGCGTTCAGGCTGCCTGTTACGCCAAAACGTGTATATCAGTGGAAGATCATGTTGCGTTAATCGCTGTTCAGGATGTGGCCGCTCTTGTTCTTGCCGAGGCTCCTTGGTGGTGTCGTCATCGAGGCGACACAAGGCTCGTTCGGCAACAAAGGATCGCGTTCCGATGTCACCTCGCTGGGCTCCATGGCTGAAAACTGGCACGGAAAGCCGCGCGCGATCGTGCGCGAACTCACGAGATCGCAGGTTCGCAACCGCGAAAAAAAAAGAAAAAAATATTAATTAAAAATAAGCCCAACACATTAAGAAAATAAGGTTGTGCAAACACACAAAAAGTATATATGAATCTTATGCTATTAAGCCAGCGACTACTACGCCCGGTGCCGTCGATCTTGCTCCGTAGCAGACGACGCACAGCGTTGTAGAAGGCACGGAGTTAGTTTTCTCTCGCGATCCGGCATGTGCGGTAGCATTTCCATCATGATAGTTTTACCAAACCACTCGTCAAGATACACAAATCTTATTTATACCGACAAATACGCGTTTTAGAAGCAGTCACAATTTTTTGAGCGGGACTATTTCTTGAGTCGCGGAGGAATTGGCTGCTGCGCTTCGGTCAACTGGGCGGGGCCTCCTGCTGTCTTCTAAAGTTGTACCCGACTATAGGGATTACCACGCGTAGTTTCAACTGGATGGCTGTTGTTACAAAAACGAGATATACAAAGTCGTGGTATCATTTAGCATTCTGGTTGCCACTACCTGTGTCTGCTGATGTTCTCATCAGGTTTAGGTGATTCGTGAATGGCATGAGGATATGCAGAAGGTCACACATTCACGATCGTCTTCCATGGTTGCTGCCACACTTGTTTTTAACCTCAGAAGTAAGCATAATACAGAGATATCTTTATAAGTGCACGAACAGATTTTCTTTTTTTTCAAGAAGTCTAATAGGTAACGGTAGTAAAGTCAACGAATCCAGTGTTGTTTATGTATTTTCAGTGCGGAAGAAAAGGAGCGAGAGAATACACAAGAAAGGTTTCGTCCTTTTATATTCCTGGTAGTATGGGTTCAGTGCCACGATAGCTTGCATGGACATTAAGGCGACTGCGTTGAGTTCACAACTACAAGCCATACATCGACGAACGCCCTAGAACATGGCGTATGCTTCTTAGCTGTGCTTTGGATAGAGCGCTAGGCTTTCTCTGGCCATGTGCGTACAAAGCACAAGTGGCCGAAGTATTTGAATGAAAGAGCTTTGCAACCGGGACAAAAAAGGAAGAAGTCGAGTAGATGCACATTCATTACACGGCTTTCGTTTTTCTCCCGAAAGCAGCTTTGCTTTGCTGCCCACTCCATAGCATTGAAGTTACCATGTCGTAAACATCGGTGACGTCAGGAGTAGCCAATACAGAACATATAACATGTAAATATGCCGGGAGGAATGAGGGAGGGAGCAGAGAGAAGAAAGCATGCTTATAGATGTTTCATTACAAAAACTTTTCTAATTCTATTATAGATAGTGCCATTGAAGAGAAATACAATCAAGTTCTGTGTAGTCATGAGGACGAATGGCAACGCGGAAATATATACCTACACGACGCAGACAAACAGGTTGAAGTGGACTATACAGAGCACTCTAGAGGAGCCATGCCACACCTTCTATGAATGGTCTGGCATTTTTCGAGTATTAAAGGGGCATCGCCTCACGGATATTTTCGGTAAAAAAGTTCTCATATGGGCCGTGTGTTAAAGGAGCTATCGGTAATAAAATTTTGCTGCAACCGCGCCCTCAATGTCTTCCCTGACTTTAGACCGTTCCTACCGCGTTCCTACTGCAGTCGAAGCGGCCTCCCGAGCAGCACACGAAGCAGAATGCTCATCATGCCATGCGTTTTTGTATCGGCATGACCTCGAAGATACACTGGCGCGACCCTCCAGTGTGCCTCCCATCTCGGATGGATTAGCATCGGTATCCGCCGCTAGATGGAGTAACCGGTACATAAGTGATCACTGGTACGGGTCTCACTGTACCAGTGAGACCCGTGGGTAACGTACACCTTCCAGAAGCGCTTGGATTTAAAGTGGAGGGAAGCATCAACCGGTCAGCAGTCGAGATAAGCAAGAGACGTTTAGAGCATTGGTGGGAAAAAAAGCAGGGAAGAGATTGATACGACCGGATCTGTTACATCCATCCACCTTGTGTAACAAGGTGGATGCATGAGTTTTGAGGAAGAAAAGAAAAACAAAAGGAGATTAAGGAGATGTATACAAAAACGCTAGAATGAAAAACATGTATAGCATACCTGATTAAATCAAACAGGCTAGGTGACTATTTGTCACGGCCCTGTTTCAAAGCGAATGCCAATAAATCATCATCATCACGATATTTTTGTGCTATATGGGGCTTCTTTTAGTATGACGCCTAAAGAAATCCGCCAAGTAGGAAAGCTGTTTGCTCTTGCGTAAGAGTGAGGAAAACGGCGGAGGTGGTCTTTAAAGTTGGAGGAAAGGGCAGACAGCATTTCGAGGAAAATTGTGGGGCTCCCTATACTGCATGTAAAGGAATAATATTTTGACAGTATTGCCTAGCTACCACGCAAATTTGTTTGCCTGCACGTTCAAAAAATGTTGCAGCTGCCCCTTCAAAGCCAAGCAAGGGCGTTTGAGCTCCGGAAATGCCCACTGCAATCTTCCTTTTCTTGGAGTTTGTTTATGTATTATTTCACAATAAATATTTCATGTTTGAATCAGCCCCTAAGAAAGTTTTGCACGTGCTTTCACTTAGGCTCTAGCGGCGTAATGGAGTGCTACTAAAAATACTCAGTCTTTTTAACACTGTTCTAAGAATTAGTCTCGAGACATTGTGCATTGCACTGGTGACTGTGACCCGGTGTTGGTCTATTTTTTTTTTATTGCTTTCGTGACTGTAGATTTACTAATCATAGTGTGCGTTAGTCAGTGAAACCAGGTTATTAGACAGTTTCATAATAGCGTATAAGGCATTGCGTATGTTAACCGCAAGCGCGTTGCAGTATTTTAGGGTGCAAGTTACAAAGAGTTTTAGAAAATGTAAACGGACGTAGCGCCATCTGTTGCCTAGTGTCAAAACCTATCTAAGCCAAGAAATCGTTTTTATATTGGCGCGCATCTTGTCAGGCCTACGGACGTCAATATCACCGAAAAATTTTCAAAAATTCAGCGGGCTAGGCGTTCGTAACTTGCGATTCAGGTGAGTTTAGAGAAAGCGAGAGCTTAATTTACCCCCCCCCCCCTTTTTTTTTTTTTAGCGATAAACGACAGCGCTGTCATCGGGAAATTTGACTTTGAAGCGGAAGCCACCGGTGCCGTCGGGTAAATACTTACCACAGCGCCATGTAAGTCGCAGAAGCCCGACAAAGTACGGAATGTGCGCAGTGAGTAGAATGCCACTTTCTTACGTTCGTAAGGCGTTTGCGTTTGCTTGCGTATACTTTTCTAAATCTATCCATTATTGATTACACATGGACTACTTTCTTGTGTAGACTAACTCTTAACTGAACTATTAATGTACTGTGGTTCTTTGCGCCTATAGGCGGTGGCGCTATTAACTTCTTCTATGGTTAAAAGCGGAGTCGTCGTCAGCATAAAGGGGCCAGCATCACCTCCATAATCACTTTTTTTTAAATAAAATTCTTCCCACCATTGTCACAGAAAATTCGTTCACCAATTTCAAATTCGCATGACAACCGCAAGAGCGTTTCCTCACAAATTTCTCTGCTACAACACTTCCCAGTTCCAAAATGGCGATTCCTTTAAAGAAAATGCTTGCGAAGCCGCGTTCTGCAAGCACCCCAGGATACGAAAAGCCTTTCCGTACGTAATAAAAGGCTCGTAAAAACATCCACAGGCTAATCGTCATAGCCATCGAGATGACGTCGAGGCCAATGGCAAAACGCACGAAATAAAAGCATTGTGAATGCGGCCCTGCAAGTTCGCAGAAAGCGCACGAATCTCAGACGGGGACCCGTGCTTCCCACAAACGGGACCCTAGAAAGGAACCTCGTCGGGCCGCGGCTGCAGCGGCCGCGCGAGAGAGGGGGGCAAGCGCACAACGCGGGCGCCTGCTTGCGAGCCCAGCCATGAATCTCGAGCGGCACCGAGCGGAGCAGAGGGCGCGAAAAAGAAGCCGAGTGCGAGTTACAAAACGAGTTACCTCCCTCGCCACACCAGCGCCCGCTTCGCCTCCTTCATCCGCAAAAGCCGGCCGAAACCGCAGAAAAAGCAAGAGCAGCGTAAGCAAGCGTACAAAGAGAACCGCCAACATTGATCCTATACTAACACGACAACCCAGAGCCGCGAGCTCCCCGCGCGTTGGCAAACAAAGCACAACACTCGGCTCGTGTGTAGCAACGTTTTCCGATCCAGACCGTGCGGTTTTTCATCGGTTTTCTTTGCCCCCTTTCCCGCCTCGCCACCATCGTTTATTTCTTGCTTTTTTTTTTTTTTTTTTGCTTTCTCTTCCCATTTGTTTTGCTTTTCCTTCTCGCAAGCGTTCGGTCGCTCTCTCAGCCTCTCCGCTGGATTGGTTTCCGTATAGCCCAGCCGCTGGCACGTGCAGCGATCTTCCGGCTGCAGCCAGAACGCGCATGCGGAAAGGAGGGAACTAATGCGCCCTTTAGCGGAACCTGCAAAGCTGCGCGATTGCTTCTCTAGAGGGCGTTGTAGGCGAGAGTGGACTAGACAGAGAACGTATACTTTCCCACGATTCTTGATCCCACCAGCCTTCCGCAGTCAAAGAAAGCAACAAACCTTCCTCAGATCCTGCAATGTGTGCCGGCGAGGTTGCCGGTCCGATATTTCGCGCTGATCGCTCGCCTCATTACACCCCGCCACACGTTCTTGTACACGTCGACGAAACGCTATAGCACATGGAGAGCATAGACTTGCCAGCGATTAACGACTTTGCTGAAGACACAGTTGACTTTAGCGGCTGCAAGCGTGAGACACCTCCATGACTTAGAACCACACAGGGTGGCTAACGCACGTCAAAAGAGCTGCATAAGCTCTACGTTTATTAGTATTCGAAATGAAGGACTCGTGGCGTTATTTGCCCTGCAAATTCACAACAGTTTCACAGGTCGCCACGGTGGTGGTGATTTTTTTTAAATTTTTTGTCAGAAGCGGAAGGCAGGAAACGCAGGTTAGATCTTCAAGTTCGCGCGTTAAGCAAATTCAACATGTATTGTACTCCGCACATTGCCTGCGTGAGATACAGGGTGGATAAGATCAACAAACCAATGCACGAAATATATCTTAACAAGGTGAGAGAGTACAAAATGGTCTCACAAAGGGAGGTCTCGTATATTCAATCATAGCGACATACAAAAGAAAGACTGCAGGCGTTTTCAGGAGAAGAATATCCTATGCAACCAGGAGACGACACGAAGGGACACCGGTTCCTGTAACAGCCGTATTACTCTACCTCGTCGTCTTCTCTCTCAGCGCCCGCCGTGCGAGCGCCCGAGACCAAGTGCCACTCTTCGTGTTCGTTACACCTTGTATTGTCGCCATGTGATACAGGGAAGGTTCAAGGAATAACGATCGCGTTCCACAGGCAGTCGGCAGGAACGCGTACGCCAGCACTATATATAGTGTGTCCTCAAGCAGCAAGCCGGTCGCACCACTAAAGATCTCTAGCTGCGCTAACGTGGAGTCACTGCAGTTTCTTATACAGGGTGTCCCAACTGTCACGCACCAAGATTTAAAAATATGCAAATGACACGTAGCTGGACAGAACCAAGGTGTAATGTTGTTTGCCGTCGCTTGGAGATACTCAGAATATTTTTTTGCATTCCGCCTAATTACATAATTAGCCTTAATTAATTATACAACTTCTCAAACATTATAATTAGATGAAAAGTGTCAATGAGAAAATTGTAGAGTAACATGAAAAACTCCCGATACAGCTTTCATGTCGCTCAATACGCGCTACATAAAGGTGTTTTTCCGAGCATGAAAGACCGCGAATACACGCAAAGTGTCTATATATATATATATATATATATATATATATATATATATATATATATATATATATATATATGCAAGCGCATAGCATATTTTTTTCTAACTGAGTTTGGCTATATTCTTACACCTAAACAACTATACTTCGTCTAAGCTGCGCGATGCGCATTGTCTTGCAAAAGCGTCGTTGAGACGAAAGACCGGCGCTTCCATCAGGGTCTGTAATTACGTAGGTTTGTTTTGTGGAACCCACCCTACAAGTTGGCTGGCGGGGAAAATTAAATCGCGCGAGGAGGGGTCACATAGAGTTCAGGTATAGACGAAGCTGACGAGTACAGCCCCCTCCCTCCATTCCAAATTAGTCCAGTTCAACGTAAAAGGTCCTCGCTTACCTACCCTTACATGCCACCCGAGAGGGGCAAATTTATTTTATTATTATTATTTTTTTTTTTTTGCAGCCCCCGCCCAACGAAAATCGTGCCTCTGGCATTGGCATGACGAGTGGCACGAAACATCAGCGGAATGAGAAACACCGTCTCCGAGGTACACACTGCGCGAAGGAGCGACAATGGGCGCCTGGCTGTGGCAACTAATGAAGCAAAGGAAGAAGAGCTGCCACGTGTCAAGCTTCCAGCCGGCAAGCACGACTCACTTCACCGTGTCACGGACACGCGCGGAATGGAACAGAAAATTAGAGCTCCGAAGAATGTCGCGCACTTCCCTCGTGTACGGAGCAAGGCCCACCAGCAGCAAAACTTTTTTCTATCATCGCGAAAGAATATGTACCACCTATATAAGAACGCGTTCGAACGCAGAGCTTACTAGCCCCAGTGCGGTAGAGAGATATAGTAGCGCGATTCCTTTAGATGGTGCGCGCCTCGCCGCGCGCGCAGATTCTTCGCCGCCGCCTTCTCTCGCGTCTCCCGCGCCATTGTCACTATACCGCTGAGATTATTATCACTCGTTGCCATTCATACAAGATGCCGGCTGCCCAAACACTGGATCCCTTTTATCTCGAGCAGCGCGTGTAGTCGCATCGGGAGGCCCCTTCCGCGATGCGTCTCGCCACCATTCTCGTTATGCGGAGCAAGAAGACAGCCGTACTTACAAACAATGCCGTCAACGAAACAGCGGGAGACTACGCCGCCACGGCGCTCCTTCTCAGTGCGCACACGTCTTCTTCGCTGCGTAGCAGCGTTTTCTTTATTTGGATAAATTTATCGTTATTATACACCGTTACCGCCGTACATTATTTTCCCCCGAACTTTCATCTTGCACGCTTCGCATCTTTTCTTTCGATCATTCAGAATCGAAAGCGGCGGGGTTCTCCCTGTATTTCTCTCTTTTTTGGTTAGCGGGCAAGGAGGAATCACGGGCCGGATCACACAGGCAAGCATGCAGGCACGCAGGCGAAGGTGGAAAGAGAGAAAACAAAGAGCGGCATAGGAAATTGCCTCCCCTTCCTTTGATACGCCCGCACGAAAACGGGTCTCTCACGCCTGCGGTTTCGATCTGAAGATTGCTCTATTATCTCATTTGGACGCGCTGCTTTTCAAGGAACGTGCGCGCGCGACTCGGCGCGCGCATGCACGCGCATAAAGGGGGGGGGGGGGGGGGGGGGGCGTACCCCTCGCGCGCGGCCACAAGACGCCGCCGCGAGGGGACCCGAGGCGCAGGACGCGATGGGGCGGTAAGGGGCCAAAGGCAAGAGCGGCCTGCTGCCGTTATTGTGTTTGTTCGCAGTCCGATAATGCGCCAGGCCGCCTCCGAGAGAGACGCTCCGCCGCATGCGGAATGCGGAGCCGCCGCCCCCTCCAATTTCCCCCTTTCTGTTTAATATTGGGTCAAAACACGAAAACTCCCGGAAGAAAACGCATCGATGTATATGTATATATATGCGAGGAGGAGGTCTGCGTGTGCGCGCCAAATCGATCTGCAGGCTATAGAAACTATACAATTTCGCCCGGCCTCAACCCCCACACTCTTTCTTCGCCATCACCCCTGAAGCCTTCTTTCTCCATTTCGCCACTGCCTACAGGAACGGGCAGAGGCGCGGCGCTCAGGCACTACTTGCGTAATGCATGTGGAGAAATGAGCCAGCCGGCTTTGCTCTGCATGCAGCCTGGCATAGTTGTTTATTAGCTGAGAAAATAACCAACGGAAAAGGCCTGACACGGCGCTGGAGGCAAGCGTGAGTGTTGTGAAAGAGGGACAGTGTTACACGCAATCGTTAGCTGCTGGTTGATTAACACTGTATGTCATGTCTTGTGAATCCACTGATTGCACGGGCGTCGATAGAGGATGCACTGAAAAGATTTCCGCAGTTCTTTTTCGCAGCCTGAAGCACCACCAAAGCGACGTCGCTGCGCGCGGGTATGCGAAAGAACACGACTGTGCCCTCAAATGCCAGCTCTGGGGACAGGTGGGGTTGCGTTGCGCTAGCAAATACCACGCCGCGAGGACGACGAAGTTTCAGTGTACTCGCAGGATGTTTACGTCAGAATATAGCCCGGGCCCCACGCACAACTCGAGTGCTTAGTATACGTCAAAGTTCGAAAGCCCTTCAATATTTTCGTAATCTTATGGTGCAATCTTATGCGGGTGCTGTTGCACATTTTTGCCTCACCGGAAAGACATCTAAATAGATATCGAGGGGTTGCCTCTCGATGAGACGCATGCAGCGCTGTAGACTCACACCTCACTTGCTTTCTTGGATGTTATTAATTTTTAACTCTTTGCTATGTATTTATCATTTGATTTGTAAACATATACACAGGAAAGAGAAAGCGAGGAGCAAGGCTGGCAACTGCCACCAGAAGGGGCACAACGCCTGCCCACTCCTCAGAAAGGAGGAGAGAAAGGAAAGATAGGAAGGAGGGGAGGAAAGAGGAAAGGAAAGAGCGAGATTACAAATCTCAAAAAAAAAAAGTACAACATACAACATACTTTGCTGTAACACTTGGCAGAAAGACGCAGGTGCAGGATTCAACGGTTTATATTCCTTAGTCCCTACGTTAAAGCACCATTAAAGAACACTCAGAGCAAGCTATAATTGTTGTGACTGGTGCAATGCAATTAGAGAAATAGACCAAGTAAGCGTCCGGTTTGCTACCCTTTATGCCACACAGACTGGTATGTCGGCACGCAGGCTGGTAAAAGAGAAAATGAGTATTCGCACACGACGTAACACTATCAAAGGTAGGTCGACCTCAAGAAACGCAGCTGTGCCTTCAGTGTCTCGTGAGAGGACGAACGGCGAGGTATGCTCAGGTATATGCGATCTTGTCAGACAACGAGCCTGTCGTCTGAACGCCCTATAGTGCAACGAGGTGCGGGGGTCAGTGTACATCAATTCAGGGACAGTAGTGCAAGCTACACTGTAAGTGAGCATCTTCAAATCTGTGGGCGTCACAGCCACGGGAGACAGCTAAAATTGGACACCAACAGAAGTACTGTATAGTTTGCTAGTTCTTAGGCGTTCATGACACCGTGCTCAGCTTCGATAACTGATCTGACGAACTGTCTTTCAAATTATGGCGCCACTATCCATCACATTTAGCAAATATACGAGTCCCTCGACAATACTAACACTGGCTGGCGCATGTTATAGCCACGCCACAGCTCTATCTCACAAACAATCGTTTTTTTTTTTTTTTCATTCTTCTTCTTCCACAGTTCCCTGCTCTTCACAACTTGACAGTCAATAAATGTCGCTCTTGAATGTTTTGACCTCCCTGTAGGAGCATCTGCTTCTCTCCCGCATATACAGACGGGACGCGTCAAATTTTATCGACGGCGTGCATTCTCGAAGCAGTTCCAGTCCCGCAGGCATGCTTCGCCGCCGACATACTCGAAGCGCGGCGCAGACACCGTTTTGCGCGAGTAACCTTTGCTTTACCCCGAATGCCGCATTTCATCGCCCCGGACAAGCGGTGGCGCCGCCGCTACAGGAGTAGGGGAGAGACCTCCCGTGTGGCGGCCGTAAAGCACCCGTGAGGATGGGCAGGCCGTCGGCCACCGGAGATGCCAACAGCTCGCTTCTCCGCTTTGCGCGGGCGACCCACGCGTAGGCTTCGGGCCCGCAGCGCCCCATACCCTGCGACGCGTCGTGACGACGTGGTGTCAACAAGACGAGTTTCGTCCTTTTTCTTTTTTTTTTTTTTTTTTTATCCTGTCAGCGCGTATACCGTGTACGTCTCGGTGTCGGTCGTCTGTTCGCATGAAGGTCGGACATGTGTAACGTTTCTCACCCGCTTTGGCGTGTGTGGTGAGAGGCGGGGAATAACATCTCCTCAGCGCGAGTCATGACACGTAAGAAGAAAGAAAAAACAAATGTTAAGGAGACGACGCACCTCAGAGGCGGTAGAACACTGGCGGTATATGTGGTTTACGAAGGACGCGGCCTGCTCGAGGGGACAAGTGGTGGTGGACGACCATCGTCGTAAAATGGTCGTCGGTGATGCCACGGCCTTTCACCAGTCCAGGCAACTGACGCCAATCCCAACATATCGGCCGTGCTGGAATGCGCGTCTGCAGCCCGGTGCCCACCGCATCGCCACTGTTGTACTATATGCCTTGAGACTATAGTCGCGTAGTTTACATTTCGCTGTCACAGCTCCGCGCCTCGAGAAGGATAGAACTTTTTTTTCCGTTACTTTATTTTGTGTGCATAGTTGCATGACGGGCGCGCTAAACGATCCCTCGGCTTGCACAGTGGCTGCTCCGCCATATATATACTGCTGGGATTTGCTCGAACGTCAGTATTTCGTATTCTCTATACTCAGGTTACGAGGTCGTTGTTCTTAGTGAATCGCACTCACCCTCGCCATCTCCGTATCCCTCCCTGAACGCCGTGTATAAACAAAGCCTTCTGCACCACGTATGACGCACGTTCGAAGACACCAAGGAGGCTTATTACGAAGTATCGTAGAAACAAAGCTTTTGTGTATAGAGTAATATTTTGGCAACTGAAAAAAAAAAAAGAAAAGCCGTCACCGCATGCTAGGCACAAGGCAGTAAATTTTTCTCGTATACGGAGACAGACTGGACAGCAGAGCGGGCTCTGGGGCTCGAACTAGCACCTTAGCGCACGTCTGATTTTAAATGTGTTGTTGCGCTCTTAGAGGGGCGGAAGTGGGGTGGGGGTGGAAGGGGGCCATGGAGTGCGTGATAGCTATCTACGGTTGCTGTGCGCTTTCTCGTGTGTGGTTTGTGCATGTGCAGTCTATTTCTTTGCCTCTTCTTCCCTACTGTTTATGTCCCCCAGTCTATTTCCCCTATAGTGCCGGGTAGCCGTGAGAGGAAAGTGCTGCTTCAGGACGGGATGGACTATGTATATACGCTTCACACCAAGTATCAAAAACTGACGTGAAAATCACGAATGCACTCGCTGCACGCACGTGCAATTAGCATAAAAACACAATTTAACCGGCGTAATACTTGGAAGCATTTGTTGCCTTTATGTAAATTTAGTTATCCTGTCACTTGCTTTTATTGTGTGCTAATGTAGCCCCCTCCTGCTTGGGCCAAATCATGGGCTCGAAGAGTTTTGAAATAATCAAATAAACATTAAGTTTAGCGGTGTTTTATTTTAACCACCGATAACAAAGAAACGAAACAGGAAAGGACTTCCTAGTTCAAGTGTCTCAATCGCTTCAGATGTCAAAGACAAAGTGACAGCACCCGGCGAAAGGAAACACAAATGCACAGACGCGAAAATGCCAGGAGACAGGACGAGTGACAAAATGGCAGCAAAACACGCAGTTCCATTCTCTGTACTCGAAGACGTGGAAAAGAGAGGTGTTCCAAGCCAGGGGTTTCAAATTAAGTCTTCAATTCCTTCGGATCCCCTCTTCGCCACGCGCGGCTGCCCGCGAGCAGGCATTTCGTCAGTTTTCAAAGACTGCAGCCCGCAATGCGCGCACGGCGCCAGACGATGAGCCGATACCCATCCTGTGTGCGATCGGTGCCGTAGGATTCATTCTTCCTCTGTACTCGCCGTTGCATTCGCCGCAAAATACAATCTCCCGCGAATCTGGTGGCGAACGCAAGCGTCTGCTTGCAGCCGCGGCCCATCAAGGAGCAAGCCGAGTAGGTGACATGAGTATACTATTGCATGCACGATAGAGCGTCCAGAAAAAAAATAATAAACAAGGCGCTCAGGCGTCTTTCCTTGCCCTGCACTAGCTTCCCAGAGGCCTTTTGGATTATGCAAGGGGTGCAAGGATGCTCCAAAATAACACCCACATCCCCTTCTCTTTATAAAGCGGAGCTTTCCACATGGTTTGTAATCGAGACGTGTACTGGGCATTACGTGCTTGCATCATATATATATATATATATATATATATATATATATATATATATATATATATATATATATCCATGTACGTGAATCATCTTTTTTTCTCCTTTGTTTCCTCTATATAACGGCGGTTTACTAATATTCATTTCCATTTTCATCCCTCTCCCAGTATTCTTGCTCTTTAATAAATGTTCGAGATATTATATTGGCATAGAGCGGGCTCTTTAACGTTCATTTTTTTTCTATACTGCCACGGTTAATGAACAACACTAATGACGACAGCGGTGTTATGGGTTAGCGGCGTTTGAGCTTGCTATAGTTCCTGCGCTTTCGCTTCTATACCTCATTCTGCCGCAACCTCTCACTGATCGTATACCATACCTATATACCTCTCATACCAAAACTAAACTCTTTTCAACTCACAGCGAAAACCTCGCCTGCACACTATAATCCAAAGTCAAACGCGCGATGTCGTATATATAGTTACGGCTCCTCACGGTCCATCCACGTCGAGAGAAGTATAGAACAAGTAATCCACGGAATGCAGCTCAGCCAGCGGCACCGTTTCTTATATATATATACACGTTGCGGGGCCTCGCCAACTCGCAATGCCTCTGTTCGCGCACCTGTCCAGTGCCGTGTTCCGAACCGCGGGGCAGCAGAGGCGAAGACAACGAGCGTCGGAATAAGAAATAAAAGCGAGCCGCACGCGGCGCGCGAGCGAGCGAGCGACGGGCGGGACGCCATCGGCACCGCGCGCGCACGGCGTACACGGCGGCGGCGGCGGCGGTGGGGGTGAAGAAGCGGAATAAAGAAACGGCGCGAAAGAAAACGGCAATAAAGCGACGAGGCAAACGCCAAGGCAAGCGCTAAAGTACAAAAGTAAAGAAATAAAAGCGACCCGAAACAAAAGCGGGGGAGACCTGGCGCGCGCCGAACTGGTGTCGCCATGGCAACGACCATCAAGGGCCGCGTCATAACCAGAGCAACTTGGGCCCTCCGCCTGGGCGCCCGATAATGAGTCCATGTAGATGGCCAGATAGACAGCCGCTATAAATCAAGCGCGGGGACCCGGCGCATAAAACACCGCCCCAAGATCCCGCTTCTCTCCCTGATCTCGCGCGTCACGCGTCGTCTTCTCCGGTTGCGCCCCAAAGCCCCGCTTCGCGTCAGCCGCTGATGCGCTCGCGTCCGCCGCTGCTATAGAGCAGACCGCAGAGGCCTGCGCCACCACGATGCAGCCGAGCCCCGTTCTCCACTGCATGCAAGCACTTCCTGAGCGCGCACACACAGGGGCGCGCACGAAACAAGTGGCTCACTGCGCCGCATATATACGTATATACATGCAACGATTTCGCGAGCGAATGAAACAAATCGGAGACGAGGAACGCTTGGCATGGCATGAAGATGAACTGCTTCTCTTCTTCCCTGATAGAGCTGGCCACTCCTCGCGCCTGAGAGAGCCAGCGATGTTTACACGCAGCTGCATGCTCCTCGGGCGGATCCGTCGGTCGATCAGGAAACTCACTATACAGCTGCTTGCGTGGAAGTCAACACTGCAGGTACACAGATGCCTTTGCACGGGTTCGGTGGTGAAGAGTAAGTAATCGTAGCGAGTTTTCTTTTAAATCTGCGCAGCGCGTTTATAAGCTGCCCAAGCAACGTGTTGGGGGAGCACGAAAGCAGAACAGAACAAAAGGCTATGCTTTGCAGCACTTGCAAAAACGGAAGGACGCGCACCGCTAATTACCCTTTTTGCTGCCCCCCCCCCCCTTCCCCCCTCCCCGATAGTGTTCATGTTTGTTGCATTGGAAGGAACGAGCCTTACAATACTACTCTGAGGAGGAGACTTCCTTAAAAGAGTATTCTGCTCTTTTCAAGTTCTTGTTTAATGCAACAGAGCGTGTTTAGTGCATTCGAAGTGACCGGCGACGCATCACGAGTTCAATTTAAGAGGTAGTGCACACCTGAAGGCGTCACGCCGAGTGATGCATCTGCATCAAAGGAGAAAAGTTTCCCTGCACTGCTTCCGCCTCTTAGGTATGCCAGGTATGCTAGGGGATGCAAGGTAATTTCAACGTCCATCGTATGGTGCTCAAACAGATATAACTATACGTTAAAACTGATCTGTCCTATTAGTTATCCACAGGTATAGACACCGTGTGTGCCGGGCGATAGCGTTATATATATAGGGTCATTCGGGACGTGGACCCACCTCTAAAGTGCCTCCGCCGCAAAGTCATAGACACGCCTATAGCTGCCTTGCCATCCTCCACGAAAAGCCGCATATCTGACGACATTATCGACGTTTCTGCTTCGCTGTTTTGCCATTTCGCGAAAATCGCACATCGCACAGCCTCAGCGACTGCGGCAACAATGGCAGGCAAATAGGTGATGACCGTTTAAGCGAAGCACGAGACACGTCGCCAAGGGGAGGCTACATAGAGGATAAACTGTGCGCTCCCACCCTTATCTCAAAGAGATATGGAATGTGGACATGATGTGAAAAGATTTGCGAAAATATATTTGGTGTCTTCAAGCGCGGCGGTGACTATAAGCGCGCTCTATGTACGGTACATGGTAAAAGCGGTGATGTGCCGCGCCGGACGCTTCACCGCGAGCGCACTGTATATGTTATGGTAGAGAATGGTGAGTGAACGAATTGATACACGTCAAGTACAATGACCAACCCCACAGAGGTGAGAACGTAGTAATATGCAAACTCCTCATCCTAACATCTCACAAATTATGTTGATATACTATACGAAGCCATCCGTTTATTGCTGGGAGGATCTGCAGCGTCTCTATTCACGCTGCAGTTTATTCATAATTAGTCATGTTTACTCATCACTATTTCAGACAAATTCTCGCAACACTACGCCTCCCTGAAAAAATTTTTTTCACCATCCATGAACAAAAACTGCGGATCTGCCATATCGTATTTGAGTAATTTCCCTCACAACACTATTTCTTATCTCTTCCCACAGCGTGAAATATAAGACAGTCTGCTTCAGAATGGCCTATCGATCTGCCTGTTCGTTAAAAAGAAAAAAAGAAAAGGCTATGTTTCTGTGTTTTGGGCATCGCATTTGACAAGGTGAAAAAAAAAAAAGTGTTCGTTTCACCCGCTATTGAGCTCGTCTTAGTTTTAATATGAAATAAATCCCTCTGGTTGCTTTTTTCTTCACCCTGTAACGCACGTACAGATCACGCTACCGGCTGTCAAATGTTGTGATTCACGGAGATTTAGCAATGTGCGTGTTCTAATTCTATATTTTGTGTCAAGTATAGGTGTACTGACATAATATTTCCGACTATTCATTTTTATTTCTTTTTTTACGGTAAATGAAGGTCATAGACTTTTAAACCTTATAAAAAATAGTGGCACGCCTCAGAGCGTCGTAAATGATTTATCATAATTGCTTTTCTACAGCCAGTTTCGGTTTCATTTTCAATTAGGATACTGTGTCGTGACGTCACGACACAGTATTTAAGAAAATCAAAGAAGCCATTGAACCACATGCGCTATCTCATTTAGATGTCTGTGTGCTTTAAAGATATATATCACCCCCGTATTCTCAAACGATCCTCGACTCCAGTCCACCGATTTGAGCACAGCGCCGCCCCTCGACTGAGCAAGATGCTACCTCCGTACGATCCTTGGAGTGTGAATGAAGCACAGTGACCATTTCTGCCGAGGGGCGGCGCTGCCATCCACTTTCGAGTCAAGGTGAAGTGTTTGTTGATGAGTGGAGGAACGTTCCAGAATACGGGGTCTTTATTACATGCACAGGTTTCATGTCACGATTTTTTTTTATTATTATTAGGCAGAACAGAAGTATGCTCACTGGAACTACTTTGTCGGTCAAAATTTCGTGATTTACAAGCTGGATTAATCGTCCAAGACCAGGGACGCGAAACCCATGTTAGCAGGAAAAGATGGCTTCGCTTTAAAGAACAGCAAGACGCCTAATACCCCTGACACACGGGTACTCTAAGGTCCTTTGGGTAAGGCGACATCTACCGGAAAGGCGTTCAAGCGCAGTGACACACGACAAAGGAGTATCTCCCTCCCGGCAAAGTTCCTTTGCGGGAAAGAAGATCGGGCATCTACTTTTTCGAGCGGAAAGGTGTACTCTTGCATAAAGCGTGCACAACTCATCAATAGATCGAAAACGTGTTACATAACTACGGTGCCCCGTAAGTTTTTTTTTTTTTTTTTAACTTGCGAAAATGTTTTAATTTTTAGCGGGAATGCGATTTGTCGAACGGTGAAGATTTACTCTAGCTATACTCTCAAACGCTCGCACCACATCGCTAGCGCCGCCATGCTGAATTCCGAATATGCGCAATATCATCAAAAATGGGGGAAAATGTTTTTAGGTTCTACAATCACTAAATGTAATCTACGTGCGCAGCTTTTTGTAAATGTTTTCTCTCTTGCTGCTTTAACAAACAACGTTTTTTTTTCTTTTTTTTTTCTTTTTTTGCGGCGTTCATCTGAGGAATTACCTAAAGAAGTTAGTGGCGGTGTTGTGTGTCATCGGCGCAACTCCTTTCTGCAAAGGGTCCTTCGGAGTAACAAAAGGGGTTTCCTGCAAAGGACTATACTTTTGCCCGTGTGTCAGGGGTATAAGGCAGTATCCTTAAGGGCTACGTTGTTGCACGGGGCTATGGTGGCCATTTCGGAGAGGTTAAATCCACTACAAATGCCTTCAGCTCATGTTCGCGCAGGTCGCGGATAGCAACAAAGTACGAAAGAGTAATCAGCCTTACGCGTCGCGTGATAACGTCAAGAAAACGAAGGTTCCGCCTAAAGAGATGTGGCGGGAGAGGGCCAAACAACCAAGCACACGAAGACAGTGGCGAGGACTGGGTGACGTCACTGGGCATATTTTCTTCTGGGAGGACATGGCGCGGCGAATGCTCCGCCCCTGAAGCGCATTGCTTTTCGTCGTAAGCAGGCCGCGCCGCCAAGCTGCTGGAGGGTGGGTGGGGGGTGGCAAAAGGCCGAGCTGCGCGTGTTCCGGTGGGCGCGTGATCCGGCCACGCCCGGCGAGAGGATGCCCCGAGCGGAGCTCAATTATTTGAGGCTCACCCCGGCACTCGCCGAGCGCACCGACGACGCCCTGCAAATTGCCGGCGGGCCGCCGCCAGTCGAACGCACGAGCTGACCCACTCACGGCGGCAGTGCGCAGATGTTTGCACGCATCCCCGCGGCGAACCCGCACGAACCGGCGAGGCGGCCGACGAGGGCTGCCAGCTGACGCGGGCACCAGGAGACGCCTCCTCCGCCGCAGCCTTTCCTCGCAAAAGGGTTTCGAGCCAAGCCGTGCCGGAGGTGAGCACGGCTTGTCACGCGGGTGACTGGACGAGCGAGAACAGGAGCTACCACGCAGCGCGGCGCACGTCTAGTGGACGTTACCCTGTCAGCTGTCCGCTCAAAAACAAGTTTCGCCCAACCAGGAACGCAGATCGAAGCTCGAAAAAAAAAAAAATAAACGAAAAAGATATGTGGGAGGAAGCGGAGGATACGGAGAGAGAGATAGAGGGAGAAAATGATAAATGAAAGTCAGGGAGTTTAACCAGGACTGAGCCCGGTTGGCTACCCTACACTGGGGGAAGGGAAAAGGAAATATTAGGAGAACAAGTGAAAGTCCACTGTGGACATCGCCGACGTGATGACTGTCTCTTGCTCTATCACTGACGGTCACTCAGTCCGGATCACAGACGGTCGCTCAATCCGGTAGTTTTCAAAAATTTCAGCAGCGCTTTTGTGGCCTTTTCTAGCTGCGATATTCGAGGCCATAGTGCCAAGATCTTGTTCAAGGTGAATGTTTTTTTATTTATTTATTTAGCTGCTTTAGAGCTGTGCACAGGTCATACGGGGGAATACTACGGCGCTAGGAGAACCTTGCCTAGCAGGCAACGCACAGCTACCGACATTCTAAAGTAAACGGAAGCAACAAAATACGCTCGTATTAGACAAAGGAGTGCAGAAGTGTATGACACTAATTAGAGCGGCATTCTGGCGTTACTTTCCAGGAAAGACCGTAGCCTCGATCGCCTTCCAATAAGAGGAATAAACAACAATGACTAACGCACTAAGCCGAGATATCAAGCTCGGTGGGGGACAGCTACACAAAAGGACGACAGCCAAAACCGAGACACACTGCAGCCATCAATGCCGACGCCACGAGTCAAAGTGCAAGCTGTCGCGCATCTCCCGAAATGCGAGGTCGGTACACAAACTCACAACGAACAGAAACCTCTCACCAACGGCACAGGGAGACAGAGGCTCTTCTAGAATGGACAAAATATAATAATTATAATAGTAAAGGAGCATAAAAAAGGGGGAAATGTCAGCCACAGAGTCACAGTCGGCCAAAAAAAAAAAAAAAGAGGAAACATTCGCACATTCGATTCATGTTTCCGACATACGCGCGCCATTGAGCCGAGGCCATTCTGCGCGCGTCCCCGGAAATCCGGCCGAGCATGCTTGGTGCGCGGGCCGGCCAGCGCAGCAGCAAACGATGCGACATATATGTGGGCGCGCGCGCCGGCGGCGAGAGTCTGACCGCCGGGGTCCCGCTTCCACGCAGCGCCGCGCGAAGGCAGCCACGCGTCAGTCACCCCAGCGCGCACTGAGGCGCGCCGACCAGAGCGCGCGCGACTGTGCAAGCAGCGTGCAGGACGTCCTGCCGCGCGCCTGATCGTCTTCGGTATGCTCTGGGACAGCAAGGGGGGCGAGCAGCGAAAACAGAGCCAGTCAAAAGAAGGAGGGGCGCGGTTCAACGCTTCACGCACTATCGGGGAATAGATCGCAGGCGACGAGTGCACGCAGACCGCGCAAGATGATCGCATTGTCTTGGTGCGTTATGTGCACGAGACCCCGCACATGCGTCACCGATTTGTTTTACGAGAACCCGAACAAAAACGGTGTAAACGGAGCCGTTGGCGTCGCCTAAAGAGAATAAATCAATAAACAACCTCGGTAATATGGTCTTCTCGCAAAACTTCAATGTGAACGCAGCAAAAGTAAATGTTAAAGGGACGCTAAAGAGAAACATTTGTTGAGCTGTATTAGCAAATTATTCTTCTGCGATAAGCCACTCTTACTGTGAAGCAATAATGCTACCGTGCTCGGTATACCAATAAAAGGGCTAACAAAAAAATGTGTATACTAATAACAAAAATAAAAGTGCCCGCACCAGATCAGCGTGACGTCGTGGATTTTGACGGCACCTGCGTTGGCCTAGGTAACCTTTTATCGGTAAAATAGGGTATACATTGTATTCTAAAAGAGCCAAAGACTGAACTTAGCAAACTTCGAAAGCTTCGAAAGTATAACTAAACTCTTCCCGCAAAATTAACGAAAATAGTGCTTTGAAAGAATTAGTTATACGAGTCTAAACTGGTGTGGCCTAACTCGCAACGTTTCCCATTCTAAGTGCCGTTTGACTTTGGCCGGCCGCCTTATTTATTAACACGCCAAGGTCACGACAGGCAGACCATCTGCTTTTATATACTAACAGTTCTACCGTAAGATGTTTTTATGAGTACAGGATTCTCAAGCGCCAGCGTTAACAAATAACATGTTTCTTACGTCAAACGTGAACCGCGTTATAACAGGATGTTTTTGTTTAGCTGCACCAAATTTTAAAACGTTGCATGAGGCAGATCGCACAATTCTAACCGTTGATTTAAATTACTTGATGAAGCGGTCATTACTTCTACGCTTATGTGAATAATTAACATAATTACGCTAATTAGTTTCTTAATTATTTACTTTACGGCACATAGCATTTCAATCTACGAATTGCAGCAAGTGAGTATGCAAGGCATATCGACTTATATAGAATGAATTCTCGGGACTACGCCAGTTTCGATATATTATTTGCAAGGTGTCTGCGACTAAATGGACTGGCGTTCCAGTTACTTTTGTGCTTCAATGCATAAAACCACGTTTTCTTTTTAAAAAAAAGTAAGTGGAACAACAGTGCATTTTTACTACAAGTTTGGCGGCGTAAATCTCGAAACCGGTGCCATCCTCAGAATTCATTCTAAGTCGATATACCTTGCATACTGACTATAGCTACAATTCGTAATTTAGATCAAGGGTTAGAATCGGGCTAAATGCACAGGCAATTTCTAAAATTTGGTGCAGTTAAAAAACTATATAGTACACGCACGGTGTGTGTATTCAGCGAATTTTAAGTGCCCGTAACCCGCTAAACTGCAAGGTTTCGGCGTGGGCTTTCCATCTTGTCCAAGCGTGAACGCGGATGGCATAATTGTCTTGTTGCATCTATGTCGCAAGCAACAGCTGTTAACAAAGAACGCAGAACGAAGCACGCGCGCTATCATACAAGCAAAAAACAAGATACACGGTATAAAAGAACCAAAACTGAAGCAGTGTGAGGCGAACATATATATAACGTCAGCTGCAACCCTACGAAATGTTGCAGCTTCCGGCTCCGAGGACAGAAAAGCAGCAACGACTAAATCGCCGCGCCCTGCTCAGACGCGAGGCTTCGGCCACAGTGTGGCTTCGCAGACTCGTCAACTGCGGGTCGCTGCAAGGCTTCACCGCCAGCCCGCCGAAACCTTCGCAGGGGTTCCCACCGACCGCAAGAGCCGATGGCTGAACCAGCGCGCGATTGGCGGCCTGGGCCAGAACTAACCACAGTTGAAAAGGGGGTGATTCTATACGTTGACGGGGGGCGGCTAGCACGTGACTCACGCGGCAGCTGCGCCGAAACTGAAGGTCATGCGCTGCCCATTCACATGATGTATGGACTGTCGTAGGCGCTTTCATCTACAGCCTCACTAAATCACGTGACCAGATGATGAGACGTTACGTACAGGGTAGAACCGACATCCGGAGGACTTGCTGTTGCGTTTGTATAGTAACTCTTGACGGAATTAGGGACCGGCATTTTAGCCCCACCCAGGTTTTCACGAGTGGGAGGGCGATGTCGTAAGGTCCCCCATGAGAACGGAGCTGCGACTTTTCCCTGAATGTATATTGCTAAACGGTATGTTGCGCGAGAAGGTTCGGTTATCTTTCGACGCGTGTACAGGGGTGCTATATACGCTCTCGGAATAGTCTATCAGAAAAAGGTTTGGCTTAGCATTTTTCCCATATTAAACATAGCGTCCCCTTTTACACATGTCCGGCTACAAGTTCAGCTATGTCGGCGACAACTAAATTTTTAATCTGTTTATCTACCACCTGTCATAAATTTTTGTATCGTGTCAAAAAGAAAAGAGAAAGAAAGATGAAAAAAAAAGAAAGCCAGAAAGAAAATAAAACCTATGCGCCACGTGAATCACATTCTATGGTAAAAATACCGCGTTGAGTATGCTTCAGTGGGGAGGACTTGAGAACGAAAGTGAGGCAAGGTCCGTGAGGAATCAACACGGTATTTGATTATATTTATGCCACTGCCTTGTCAGAGCGCCCTATTTCTGCCATGCCATTTGCACGAACGCAGAAACGTATCAGAAGAGGGCGTATAACATTTAGTCTTATTCACTGTTTGGAGCCACAGCCGCCTTATAGTTTTTGTCAACTAGGGCTGAGATATAATTGAACGCTAAAAAAAAAATGCTAAATCAAGTCACCACCTCGAACTTGATTTCGCAGAAATTCCAGTGGCTGTGTTTGAGCTTTATGCAGAGGTTGAAAAGAGCAGTAAAAGGTAGTGTTCTTGCAAAGTCATGCACTATGCAGTCAGGAAGCTAGCTATAGACAGCAGCCATGCACCGCAAAGACAGCATGTGATTGTCGCGTCTCCACGACGAAAGAAAGCGAAGTCACAAAGGTTATATTCTATTGAATTCCTATTTTATTTTCAATCTTCAAATGAAAAAAATAAAAGAGGAAAGAACATTCTTGATGGTTCTCTGGAGATAACTGCTGCAAAACACGATATCAACAGCCTCCACACTATTTTTCGGAGCTGGTGTAGAAATTTCAGAAATGTTGTGTGCAGGGATTTCACGGTGGATATGTCGCACAAAGTGCAAGTTCCATGGCTTCGTGTCATGTCCTTCTTGTGGCCCGTAAAGTTTTGGTCACATTTTTTCTTCGTAAGTTGAAAGCACCAAAAACACACACGACGCAACAGAGCCCGAAATTGTTTCGTCATTGAAGATTTAATTGTTTGTTCTTAGCCTATACCTTTTGCAAAGGGATATCGACTCATCACTTTCATCAGCCTAATTAAGTGCACTGTAGAGCAAATGCCGACATCTCCAATTACCCCTGCTCTGCGGTCGGCACGCATACTCCCTGCTAGAAAAGAAATTAAAAAAAAATTATCCGTAATCTCGCTTCATAATCTAAATTAGAAAATCATGTTTTCGTTCTTAATTCCTAATCCACACTGCTGTCTATCACTTCACCTTACGCCTAGCGTTTTCATTTCCAACGATATTAGTAATATAGGAGAACACGATGATTATACATATTTTAACATTGAAGGATATCGGCAAGCGGTCATCCATGGTTCGGAGAAATGTCTGCTAAATGCGTTCCAACCGATCTTTATTCGTCTGTAGACGTCTTCCTCACGGTTCCGGTACCTGTGATTGTTTGGCCTTGATAAAATCTACTCTATCACGCCGACTATAGTTACCAATCGTAGATTCTTTTTTCCTCGCTGTAGATTAGAATCCAGGAATTATGACAAGCGTTTGTAAAGTCGGTCGGATTCTACTTGGTCCTTCGTTACCTATCGTATCATATCGTGAGATTATCGTGACATTATTGTCGGTATGATACGCCTTGAGACAACACAACAGCGAGATAACCTTTCATCGGCGTTATATACACAGCATCAGGACGAGAAATTTTATTGTGTCACATCCACTCGCGAATGTCTCCGGCGCGCGCTAGTTTTCGGCTCTTGCAGTGCCGCGGGCCACAGGGAATTCACATCACAGCGGCAGCCGGCATCAACTCCTTTTTCATCACTAGTCATAGGCTAAAGTCGGCTGCGTTATAAAAATGGAGGCGCAATAGACAAGAAACACTCATCGCACAACGTCTGAGTACAACTGACGGGGACAGTCAACAGTTAAGGCATCTATATACATGTGCAGCTGCTGCGTAACTATACTGCATGATATCTTATAGTGCCATCATCTGGAGTTACAAAAAAAAAAAAAGTCACATTTTCCGTAAAGTTCTTCGGCCCACTTACCGTAGTGCACTCTTCTCTAATCGGCGTTTGCTTCCCATCTCAACTGCGAGAGAAGTTTTCAGCTTCCCTCTTCCGTCGCTTTCCTATTCACCAAACTACAACACAAATAAATGGCGCCCACCGCTCGTTCCTCCGGCTTTGCTCTTGCAGCCTGTCCTGCGCCCATCCCCGTGTATACCTATACCCACTTCTCCTGACAATTACGCGTCAAGCTTTCCGGGAACTGTCGGCACGAATCTGCTCGGCAGCCGTGAACTTGACCGGCGTTTCTGTCGTTCTCAAACGAAAATAAAAGAATAGAAAGAGAGAGAGAGAAGCAAGGCTGGCTGTATCGCTTCGAAGCCCTCTTTCTTCGAGGCACTCTCAACTGCGCACCGATGGCTGCAGGTGCCATCTGCGGTCGATGATCTCGCACGCCGTGTGTGCGTGCGCAGCCGATCCTCTCCGGCGGCGCCTCCGCTCGCTCGCGCATCTATACCTGCGCGGGCTCAACGCTAATTGCCCGGCACAACGGTGGAGCAGATCAATTGGTTTCCCAGCCACCATTTGTCGGCCTCGCGGACGTCTGCCATCGAGTTCCGCGCGGCCGGTGCACGACCGGTGCGGTGGCCGCTCGGCCACTCAGCATCGCGATCCGCCGGACCTCCTCGTAAGCAACACCCCCCTTTCCCAACCGGCCGTCTCTCCCTCGCATCTGTGCACAGCCCTGTCGCCCCAACATAACCCTCCCCCAACCCCTGGCCTCGTTTTTGCCCTCCGACAAGTAAGCGGCTAATCGCATTTGAGACGCACACTTGAAAAATGTCTATTCCGGAGGAAGTAATAATATAATCACAGTGCTCGCGAGCGTTTATACTGACCCCCCCTGCTTGTGTTCCAACTACCCAAGGCGGTGTCTGCTGCCGAGCGAGAGAAGCAGACGGAAAACGGAGCAAGCGCTAACGTCCACTCAATTAGCAACAATCGCCCCCCTAGTATATAGTAAGCTCAGTGTGCAGACGTAGTGCTTAAGTGTGCATCATGATCCTCTTCGCTCCGGCTCATGGTTATAGCTTGTTTACAGCCTTACCGCCAACTCACCATCCCACCCCCTCCTCTTTCAAACCTTCCCCACAAAACTTGTTGCCCATATAGGCTGCAGAAGGCGCTCGTAAGGATATAGCAGGACGGGTGGATGGACGGACGGGCGGACGGGCAGGCGGGCCCGCAGTAGTATACGATAAAGAGCAATACATGATAAAATGGAGATGAAAGCACAATGAAAGTCATCATAAAAGTTGTATATATAGATCGCTGAACACGGTATCAAAGTTGTTACAAAGCACAGGTTTCAAGAGTGAGTACGGCTCCGGAGGCTATTAAAATACACTGAGATACGGAGCATTGCATGTGGTGCCGGAAACACTATATATGTATGTTTACTTGCGGCGGAGACATCATAGTAAAATAACGAAACCCAGGTGTTTGAATCTCGTTTCAGGGGTCTCACTCACCGCTCTAATCTAAAGCCGGACAATGTAATGAAACACATAAAGGACTTGTACACACAGTCTGTGCTCGATGGAAGAGTTTGCGGAGTTCGATGAGGCTCGTGTTCAAAAACGCAAATATTTCGCTGTTGGCGATGCTGCGGCATGCAGCGAGGGTTTTCAAGCGTCCTGGATTTTGTGGGCCTTTCTTAGATTTTATATAGAAGTCTGAAGTCAAGACGATGTACGGCATTTATTTGTCCCGGATTCAGACTTGGTGAGGCCCGCAGCCGGGCTTCTCCACACAGCCCGGGTGCCTTACAGGCGTCCTGAAAAACGTGAGACTTCCTGTCTGACACAACCTTAATTTCGTTCTTTCTCCCCTTGTCAACAACTGTCCATTGCAGAAAGTACTCGCCAAGGTAGATGATTTTCGGGAGAAATGTGTGCAAACATGCACTTTACGGCGGAGTCAAAGTCAAGTGAAGCTTTCTTCCAAATGCTATATGATTTTACGAAAGATGTATTTCAATAGACAGAAGAAAACGGAAGCACAGAAATAATTCCTTTAGCGTCGAAATAGAAAGCACCAAAAATAAAACAATGAAAATGTTGGTTTAATAATCGAATCCGATTCTGTACCCTTCCACTCATCCGGCTCTTTGCATGAGAGTCGGCCAACGTTTGTTGCAGATGGTATATACCAGTTTTAATTACGAATCGCGTTAAACGCATAAAGGACAGTACAAACCTCTGCAAGACAACACGCCTTCACTTGTTGTCAGTGTAAAATCATTTGACTATAATGTGTCACCAAATCATCCATTCTTCCTCATTCAAGTAATGAGGAATAATGAATTCACCGAGGATGATCGACCTTGCGGCCATCCTCGGTGGCAGCTATCACGCCTTTCGTCCCCCTCCACCACTTCCTACTAGCTTCCACGCCTACTCAATTCCCCTACATGGTAAAACCAGATACTGCGCAACTCCTTTTGCATCGCGGCACCTAGAACAGACGTTGCATATAATACGAGCATCCAAACACCACTTCCAGTGACGCGACTTCACTGTAAATCTTATAAGAGCCGCGTTATCGTTCAGAGGGGCGAATATATATACATATACGAGTGGCTTAAACATTTTCCACGAATGCTATATATATATATTCGCAGACGCAGTATAATCCGAGCCGCACTGCACACCCGAACTAAACGCAAGCCTTCAACACGCGCGTCGACAGGCGCTTGCATGCTTGTGCGACCGAGTCCCCGGTGCGGCCGGGCCCGCATAGTGGCCTCGGCGGCGGCGGAGTTCGAAGGCGCTCCGCATCAGAGGCCGCCGACGGCTGAACGACTTCCGGTCATATACGAGCCTCAAGAAAAGGGGCGCTGCAGACTGAGCGGCCCGTGCGGCACAGCCATTTATATCCAGGCTTTAGGAAAAGCCGCTGACGACAAAGGCTGCGCGGCGGCGGCGCGAGGCCGCCGCCGAACGCCGCAACACGCGCGCTTCCTTCGCCCGACAACTGCGCGCGTTGTGTGTCGCTCTCGTCCGAAGCCCGGAAAAGAATGCCAACGAGTCGTAATGTTTACGTGTGCGGCAAGGAACCTCTCACCCTCAACCCTTCCTTCTCCTCTTGCGCGAGTGTGTTATTATTACAACTGGTGTGAGAAGAAACAAGAAGGTGGGGCTCACGCATAATACGAGCTGCGTTTGAATAGCTCGCAAGACAGCAGCCGCAGCAGTGAACAGGGCCGCGGTCCTTCAATGGAACAGGGGGCTCTCATAACGTGCCCAGGTCTGTCCCGAGATTTCTTATTATTGGCGTCTTACAACATTAAGCAGCCGCGCGCAAAACAAACTGTAGTACGTTTGCTCGCATAATGAGGCACTTGTAGCGCGTGTTATCGCTTTCCGTCAACGTTGTCAGCAAAATGATCGCATTCCGCAGGCGGAAGAACGAGGCGCAAAGGCGAGGGGAAAAAAAGAAAAAAGAAAGAAAACTGCATGAGCCAGAACATCTACAACGGCAAGGCAGTGACGAACGCAGCGCTTCAGCGAACCGACAGCATCGCCAGCGGAGCCCTTCAGGCGTATGTGGGGTCTAATCCCGAGCGACCGAAATACGCCGTGGGTCCAAGTAATAGAGAGGGGGGTCGACACGGAAAGAAGAGAATAAAGGGAAAGGGAGGGGGGGGGGAGAAGAAACACAAGGAGCCGATGAGAGGAGGCCCGGCGGTGATCCATCATCGTTGCACGGGTCTCGTGTCAAATCAGCCAATCCGCGCTGATCCATCAGCCGTTTAACCTTCTTCCCGCGCTGGCCGCGGCGTAGCGAGCTCCGCTGTTGGCAGCTACACTATTGTTCACAAAGGCGGGGAAGATTGTTGCTCGGCGGCAGCTCCTTCGTCTCACCCTGAGCAGCGGCCGCCCCCGTGGTCAGCGATTGAAAGACAAAGAACGCCCACCTCCTCCTCGAAGGCCGGCTCCCTCGAACTGTGCTTTCCGCAATCCACTCACGCTGCCGCCGTGCATATAGACTCAGCGAGCGCTTCTCACACGTAAGCCTGCCGCGCCACGGATTTTTAAGGAGCCCGCGCGGAAGGCTGCGAGAACAGCGAAATCGCTGGAACTTGACACTTGCGAGACGGAGCTGCTTGTGACGACTCCGACGGGTTATCCCCGGCATATTATCATACGAAATGATTGCCGCAGCGAATACATGGCTCTTGCATGCACTGTGTGTGGAATACCGTTTGTCTTAGTGCAATGCTGGTCTGTTTCCGCGGGAAGTTCCCCAATTTCTAGTTCTAGTTCACCGTTCTAGTCCACAATAACCCCCCCCCCCTTTTTTTTTTTTGCGTACATAGCTCTATCATTGGGATTGCTTTGATGCAGTCGTAAATGTGACGCTGTAATGTTCAAAGAACTCCATGAAGTCATGACATCATTCTCTATATTGCGGAAAAAAAGTTCCAGCAGAAATAATCTCAGAATGACTGTCGACATTAATGCGATTAGCATTGAAGCAATGCATAGCGACATTGTGTTGTCACCACCGAAACGCGTCATGTATGGGACTTGTTGCAGTGTCTACTTTCACGTGCTTGGATGGATGAGCGTCCCTTTTGAAACGGGATGGTGGATTGCGCCACCAAGCTGTTGTTTTTATTTTGCCTAATGTCCTACCTTTATTTTTGAGAAAACACACAACTACAAATAATTCCAAGCATCAAACTTTTTGAACCATTACGGGGAACTGTTTCTGTACGCTTCCGTTGTTTGAGGTCTCCCCGCTTTTCTGCCACCAAACCTGGAACCACCTCTTACTAATTTCTATAGCGGGCATGTTTACTTTTCCCCCGCTATCCCTGAACCCAAGGGCTTCAAGGAGGTCAGAGGGGCCTAGACTGGCAGCTGGATAGATTACTTCACATTGCAATAAAACATGTTCCACTGTTTCTCTAGCTTTACCGCAGCAAGCACATGTGTCTTCATCCTTGATGGACCTCGCTTTATAACTGCGCGTTCTAAGGCATCCTGATCTGGCTTCGAAAAGTAAGGAGCTTCCCTTTGAGTTTTAATAAATTGTTTCATTCCTGATTTGCGTTTTTTTCCCTTGAGGTAGTTCGTCATAGCAGGTTTCTTTTCCACTGCCGCGCCACCCATGACATTGTCTCAACCTCTCTCACTTTGCGTTTGACGTTCTTTGTTGCCGTGTTGATGACTATACCGGTCGCATATATACTTGCTGGTAAGCTTCCTAGTTGTTTTCCTCCACTGTGAGTCAATGTGTTGCCTGTACAACTACCCTGAACACCTCTTGCACCCCATCTATTTTCTTCCATTTTCCTCAGTCGTTCTTCAAAATAAATTTTACTCTGAGCCTCCCTTACTTCAAAAATTTGCCCTGCCCCTATCACCCCGCACAGCTTCATTAGTAGTCTTCCCGTGAGCGCCAAATGCGAGGCGCCCCACTGACCTTTGGTTGCCATCGAGTCCTGATTGCACACCCCTGACTTCAAGCAAACAGCCGCATTTCCAAATGTTAGCCCTGGAACCATGACACTTTTCCACATACCCCGGCTTACCTTGGGCACGCTGTGCCATCCAGCGGCGCACCGCCGCGAAGTACGATCGTGCCGAGTGGCTGAATGCATATATATTCCGACAAGATTGTCTGTATACATACGACGCTGATTCGATTCCGCTCAACAGCGAAAAAATTGTAAATGCCTTTTTTTTTTTTGCCATTGAACAGCGTACCATATACCCAGTGACCCATGTTCAAACGACGGTTGGTTTCGAACCGCATTCCTTCAGCAGAGCAGTGCAATGCATACCCATTAGATCATGGACTACCCAGTGACCCAAGGAGACCCAGGTTAGACATGAACAGACAGACCGAACGACATATATATATATATATATATGATGCAAACTGGGTGATGTTCGCGAAGAATGCTAATCGCGTTAAAGGTCTACATTCTATTCAATGTTTATGGCGCAAAAGGTAAGCGGAAGAAAGAAGAGATGGATAGAAAGAGCGCCATCTCGCAACTGTGCTACACATCATCCAAAGGCGGCCGCAGTATACATCAAACAGCGCAAGAACGTCTTTAGATACATATAGTTTGAGGTAATACCCAATGAACCTCGCCAGGAATGTATACTAGATGCAATTAAACATACTGAACCTTGAGGTTGGGTGCTTAATTGGATGAGAAAACACAAAAGGGCCCACTGTAGATGAAATATACTTTAGCAAAGTACGACATTCGGCTATTTAGTGCATAGCTGTCAATACCTTGGTGCAAAAGGTAAGCGGGTGAAAGAAGAGTCCAGATGGCGCTCTTTGTGTCGGTCTCTACTTTCTTCCGCTTATCATTTGCGCCATAAACACCGGCAGCTATATATGCACCAAGTAGCCCAACATCTTACTTCGCTGAAGTACCTTCTATTGTTTGGTTAATTGTGTTAGCAGTATACATTAAAAGGACACGTCAAGAATGAATTGTTCTGCCAATGCGGCAAGCTGTCCGCGTTTCTTACTTTTTCTAAAAAGGTGTGCCAAAGAAACAAAAGAAGACCTTCTCGCTTCCAACATCAAATGCTTAGCGGAAGTGATGTATAAGTATGAGTTGTATAGATTCAGGAAGTATATATACTTCCTGGATCTATACAACATACTGCGCAATTACGCCAGCTGTATATACATTGGTCACTCCTTCGCACTTACGAAACAACGATTTCTGTCTCGGTCATATACTGTCGCGCTAATAACGTGTCCGGACGTTATTACGCGTCATCATCACCATCATCCTATATTTATGTCCACTGCGGGACATAAATAGCGTATATGCGTTATTACGCATATATGCTATTAAATGTGATAATGTAAATATGATTAACTGTTCAAATTTAAGGCGCCACAACGTGAGGGGCGGACGTTTCGAGTCTTACAAAGCGGTTATAAAGGGTGTCCCAGCTAACGTTAGCCAATCGGTTAAAAGAGAAATTTAAATAAAAAACGGTGCAAGACACAATTAAGACAATTATCAAATCTATTGTGTTCGTCAGACCCTTGACAACCGAACACCGTAGGTCTTATAATCGTATCTTGCACCGCATGCTTATTTTTTTTTTCTTTTAACAGCTTGGCTAACGTTAGTTGGGACACATGGAATAGCAGTTTTTTTCCGGCTTTTGGCGCTTTATATATACCTCTCAGCAGGTAGCCGGTTCGATTCCAGCCGCATCGGCCGCGCTCCTGTGAAAACGGCATGTAAAAGACCTCCTGTACCGAGCTTTACGTGTACGCAAAGAACCTTGTCACCTAAGGTTCTAAGGTTCACGCGTGCGTGCGTATTTCAGCGTTTTCTGTGCTGCCTCATTTATGCGCAACGCTCGCCTTTCCTTCCAGCTAGGCTGTGCAGCTTCCCAAGCTTTTACTAGAACAACGCATGGCGTGCCTGCAAACTCGAAGAGGATTCGAGGCCTTCGCACACAAAAGAAATTCCAGAAAACGAGCGCCTATTTCGGCTGTCACCCCTCTGGGCCTACCGTGCATTATATAAATTATTCAGCTTTTTTTTTCTCTTGCAGTTCCATCTCCTCCCTCTTGGCCTAGCATCGAAGCACAAACTGCAGGTTCATCGTTACTCCTGAGACCACGGTGCCCTGTAGCAGTTGTGGATACGCATGCAGAATAATATGAACAAATGCCGCCTGTCACGTGCAATGTGCAGGTATTCCGTGTCAGTTAAGGCGAAGGAGATTAACAAGGCAAGGAAGGAATGTACAACTGTACGCTCTTAAGTGAAGTAGAGTTAGCGCCCCACAAAACGTAACACTGAAACTATGCTACGCTCTAAAACTACCGCGAGTAGGCCATGGCGAACTTTGAGAGAAAAAAAAACGGAAAGAAAGAAATAAAAGGAAGATCACATTTGTACACCTACGGCCGCATCTTTTATGAACGTATTCTACGTCATATTTTTATTCCAGAAAAACGTGAACTCTATAGAGGCTTTTTACAGCGAAGCTGTTAAGGGCTAGGTTCCCTAGGATCGTGTCCACGTGTAGAAAAAAACTATCATCATCAGGATTTGCTTTGGCTCCATGTGCGTGGCGGTTTCCCGCCAGTTGTGCCTTAGCACAAGTGTCAAAACGGATTATGGATGGCCCATTGTTATACCCCTCGCCACCGCCGATAGCCTCTTTCACAAGTGTCGCGATACTCGGCGGCGGCACGTCCCACCAATCGTTGTGCCCCTTTGTATCGTGACGTAGAGATCGCGCTAGCGCTGCTATCAGCAGTTGCCCTTTGGACTTGCTATGGGACGGATGCTCGTTTACCCACATCTTCCAGCATCCTGACGTCAGGATCCTGATGATGCCTTGCAGTGTGCCATGGTTATGAACGCTGTGGCTCATACACTATATAGTCTAGGACGATGGGGCGGACTTGGCGCAGCAAACGCACTACTTGGCCATCGCGCCGGTCGAAAACAAGACGCCGGTGTCCTTGCTCTTTGACGAACATTCCGAAGACGCTCAATATAGACAATAATGATAATATATAAATTCGCTATAGCAACATTCACTGTAGCAGACCCACCATAGCCACACCTTTGCTGGCTTCCATCTTCACAGTAGTGGAAGGGCTCTGAATTTTTATCTATCTATCTATCTATCTATCTATCTATCTATCTATCTCTGTGTCCGTCTATTCAAACATTCAAATCAAACAATAATTAATAATGCTCCGGGATTTACATGGTGTTCAGAAATGTGCGTGTATAAAGGAAACCGAATATCACACGAGGTTCCTGGTTATCTATCCTCTACGTATTCTTCCCCACAGATAAGTGTAGCTTTCATACACTATAACATACGTTGACAGTGCGAGCATAGAAGCAATCCGGAAATCAGATGTACATATGCAAGTAAGCACAACTGCTTCTCTAGCAGAGTCACTACGCGTTTCGCCGCTACGTATAACACACACACACAGTTCGTGACGAAAATGTGCTTCAGTCCGTAGCATCGATTCCGAGCGATCCTGTGGCAAACTTCTGCTCTGAAGTCGGGGGCGGGGGGACACTGTGTACCTGGCGCCATCTCTCGGAGGAGGGCCGTGCCGCGTGGCAGCTCGGCATGGCACGAAGAGCGTCGTTCCGGCGCGTTAGTTTTGACCCCTCCAATATCGGAGGTCGTGCGTGCGAGAGTTAATAAGCAGACTCGCCGGTCCCCCGCCCAAGAGGAAACGCCAGCGTAAAAAGCGCTTCGTATTCACGCGAGAGGGCGAACAGGCCACCTGGCAAGTTAGGCGACGCCACCAGAGGGCGCGTCACGGCGCTCATCAAAGCACCAATTGGACCATCAATCTTGCGCGCGTCCACCAATCAGAAGAACGCATTTTCGCCCCCCCTCACCCCCTCTTCGTGGAAATCTTCCCCAAACAAGCAGCCGGACGACAGAGGTAGCAGACGACCAAAATTATATCGTCGCATGAACACAAACGGGAAAAGCAGCGGACGCGGCATAAATAACTAATGAAGCTCATCAAACCGCGCAAGAGAAAAAAGAATGCAGGATGCGCCGACGCGTTGGCCGTCGAAACAAAACACAAACTTTGACCGGCCGGCAACGAAAGCCCGCAACAAATCAAAAGGAACGAAAATGCTCCCCTGCGAAACAAGGCACGGTATTACGCATGCGTGGTGCATAATGGCGATGACGATAATAGCGCAGGAGAGCTGCGCGCGTACCGGTGTATAAGGGGCCCAGTATACCCGCCCCGTCAAGCAGTGCTGCACGCGGGTATAATGGCGCGAGTTATTGACAGGCGTCGGGTCAGCGAATGACCTCGGCCATGATGCGCATTCCTTGGCGGCGGCCAGGCCTGTGCCGTCTGGCCGCTCGAGAAAAATCGCCGCCGCTCCTCATAAGCCGGTTCTCTCTCGGCCAGACTCGTCCTCCTTGCCGTCTCGAGAACGTGTCACCCTCAACCGTCATGGCCGGGCTCAGACGTAAGGTCGGTTAGCAGGCCAGTTCCGCATAGCTCCTTTGCTTCCTCACTCCGCATGCTTCGAACTTGCATGCTGATTTATTTGCTTTAAGATTCATCGTACTAGGTGTCTGCCTTTATACGACACTGCAGCGTCGATAATGTAAGTAATCAAAATTAGAGGTATGAATGCGTTACCACAACGAAGTCATATAGAGACACCTCTGCATCAGAGCGTCCTCCGAAGATACCTATAGGCCCTCGACTTTATAGGTGCGTTTTTTTCAGCTTTACTAAGCGTCCGTCAATCGAAAAGAAATGCATCCGAATCAGCGCATGCGACTTTTTTCTGGCTGCATGAACGCACGAACGCAAGAAGTATAGAGAAAATAACAAGGATTCCCCCTGCTAAAGAATATAATAACGAATGGAATATAAAAGAAGACACACACATATATCCAAATGAAATCCAAATCCCATTAAAATGTGTTCCTAATGCTAATGTAATAGCCTCACAACAAAAAAAAAAAAAAAAAAAGCGCGCGCTTGAACAAACAAGTAGCGCAGAGCTTTGCGACCCTCAAACGATGCCCAAGCTTATATTGGTTACCTAATAAGGTGGACATTACCTGTACGACAAACCGCAATGCCCATGCGGCCAATTAAAACGTATCTAGTAATTATTTATTATTTACTTTAGGGAATATGTTCAATTGAAATATCCAAGTAGATCACGTATAGTACAGGTAATGTCTGCTTAGCAGAGACTAGCACTACTTTCCCGATCGATATGTCCTAAATATATGCTTAAACATGCATGGGGCGTAAAGACCATGCCAAATTACAGAACCCAACCAGATCGCCGACACAGGCGATTGCGTAATTGGAATCCAGAAATGAAGTTCCGTATGACCTCACAAGCTCAAACCAAACCAAACAAGTATGTGGTACACCGCATGCCATGGCTTTGGTGTCGCATTCACCAGGCGTTATACACACCTGATCGGTCGCAGTGACACTGGTCCAAATTCCGAACTCTGTGAGGTGCCAGAAACACTTGCATACGTATTTCGCATTTGGCCCGCGTACGCGCGAGAACGACATAAGCTGGTTTCTTCCATCGCACACGTCGACAATTAGCGGCAGCTATCTGATGAGTTTGTTGATGTTGATTCGGCAGAAGGCGCTTCAAGCTGCATAATTGCAGCATTTTTTATTTCGATTTATTTATATGCGTACTGGCTGTGCTGAAGAGATTTAAGGCAGATTAACTCTGCCTGACTAGGGTTCCCTTCCACCCATACATATGCTCAGTAGCAGATCGTAAGTAAGCAAAAGCTTTTTTTTTTTTTTTACGTTCAAAACAAGAACAAGAATCACACAAATGTAAATCAAGAAAGATCAGCGTCGCGTAAGACATTTCAAATAGCAAGGAATGAAAAAAAAAAAAAAAGTAACACATCGCACAATGTACCACCGTTCATCTTCAACAGAAACGCACTCACGCGAGAAGTAGCCAGCATTATATTCGACACAAGAGACAACAGCGAAAAATAAATTACGGAAACGGCAACTTACCCCATATTGTGAATTTGACAAGCATACACAACATTCAATACAGCAAGAAGGGGCATTCTGAGGTTCAAAATGTAGCAAACAATTAGTAACAACATATATGCAGCAGAACAACACAAAGTAATTTTTAATTCAGCAACGTATTGGGGCACAGAACCAGAAAGTAAATATATAATAATTGTTTTGCTTTACACTTAGGTCACAGCCACCCTGTAGAATAATTTCGTAAATTTATCTGTTATATTGTGCAGAAAGTTAGGTATTTGGTAGGATATAGTGTTTGATTTCCACATAAGGTCCTGAATAACGGTGTACTAAATAATTCGTGTCGAAGATCATAGGGAGCATTAGTACGGTATAGCAATGTGCTATATATAGCGTTTGACGTCGTTTGTGACTTCTTTGCGGATATACAATGCTATAGTATATAAGGCTCTAAAGCTGGGTAATAGTAAGCACTAGAAAAAAATGGCGCAGTGTGATCAGTTGGTTGCAGACTTTCAATACAGCGAACAGTTCGTTTCTGTAGAATTATTAACCTTACAGGGTTTGTTCTTGAAGTCGTACTCCAGATTTGAGGACAGTAACGGACATGAGAATGAATTAGTGCGTAGTATAACTGAAGTTTCAGCCAGATCGGTACCAGAGACTCGAGATTGAATAAAACAAAGATCGACCTAAGCATACTGGCATGTACCTTGTTGATTTTTGTGGTGTCCAACCGATATTTTCGTGAAAAAAAGTAAACCTAAAAATTTAAACAAGGGAACTTGCTCAATGTCACTATCTTGAAATGGAACAGAAATATTATGCTCATGTGGCGTACTGTACTCTTAAATGTAGCATATTTGGTTTTGCTAACGTTTAATTATTGCTCGTTTGAGTCCAACCAATACGAAAGAGAGGCCAACTATTTGGTCCTTGCCTTTTCTAGATCCGATGACAGCCGAAAAAAAAAAAAAAAACAGGCTAGTATCAGCCGCATACAAGACCATAGTTGGAGTCGTTAGCACGTGCACAACATCATTTATGTAGATAACGAAAAATGGTGGGGCGAGTATAGAGCCTTGTGGCATTCCGCGTATTCCAGTAGCAGTCATCTGCATTTGTTTCTGTACAAGGTAGCATAATAAACTTAATTCATCTCAAATATATCAAAGAAGAGAAGAAAAAACAAATGTTCAAATGTGACCAATGATTTGCGAGTGTTATAGCAGGAGTGGGGAGAAAGGCTATCGCTACAAAAGAGCAGGCAAAACAATGAAGGCAACTTTTTTATTTCGCCGCCGTTTGACTTCTTTTCTGCGATATGCATATATACAGCTCTTGTGTCCGCGCCACAGTGCGACTGACTATGCCCTCGATCACGATCCGTTGTTTCTCCTTGAATATCAAGCCCACTTCAATCATTCTGCGATCCCGTATACGTGCTAGAAGTTTAAGAAGAACAAAACAATGAAAAGAACCTGGCAGTTTGGCCCGATTGGAGGAAGCACTGAAAGCGCCATACTGGAAGGTCGAGGCTGTTACTATACGCCCGACTTGTCCTTTTTCGCTTGAGCATATATTTATGCTTTTCTCTCTTTCTCTCTCTCTCTCTCTCTCTCTCTTTGTCGCGACTGTTGTGCCCGTTACGTTAGAACGACTATCCAAGATTCGCGGGAAGATGCAACAAAGCTATCTGTTTTCCCTGCGCTGACCATGGATGGAGCTGAAAGCCGAGTACAGCCCTTAAATTAGTACAGAGCAGTCTAGTAGTGTTCTTGATTTTCTTGAATCGTCGTCTGCGTTTTGTTCTTCTAGTAGTATAGTAGTAGTAGTAGTAGTATAGTAGTAGTAGTAGTTGCTGTAGTTGTAGTATATTCGCAGAAGTAGCATTTGATGCTAATCAATGTGCAATACCGTAGCGCCAGCAGCGTTTGTCGATGTGTGCGCAAGTACCACCGCGAGACAGAGCCAGAAAGGAAGATTCGCGTCACTGCTCGGGAAACCAGGCTCGCAGAGAAGAGGCGCCGTTTCGATTCTTCTCTCGCTTCGTGCCCGCGCACTCCCCTTGCGTCCGCTGGACACAAGCGCGCGCGCGCCATTGACTGCGTCCGCGGCCGGCCACTATACGAACACAGTACGCATGCACGACGCATGCACACCGACCGGCCCCAGCTGTCTCTCCTGCGGCAGGCAGGCCGCGCGAGACATCGGGTCGACGGAGGCGCGCATCTGTCTCGCCTTTACGACCGACATCGCCGTTATTAGCGGCCATAAAAGCGGTCGCAGAAGCGCGGGCATACCGAAAACCAATCATCACTCCTCCGGTGATGCGAGCGCGGAGCGCCATTTTCTTTCTCTTGCGAATGCCCAAAATCTGCAGCGCGCCCCTCCCCGCAGAGCGCGCGCGCTTCGACGGTCGGCAGCAATAAAGGCGCTGCTCCGCCAGGTAGGCGCCGGCGGCAGACGCCATGACTTATGGCTCCTAATGACAGAGGCTAACGGCCGCAGCCACATGACGGCTTCCGGCCGCCCTCGCCGCCGCGCGGATGGCCAGCGACGACGGACGGCGACAGCGCATCTCTTCTGGCCGGCGTGACATGATCACAGCGCGCGCATGCAGACCTTGCCACGTCGCAAGCAGTTGCAGAAAAGAGCAACACGAAGGCTGTGACCTTCACTTTCGCTTCGGCGGCCGTAACTCAGTTCATCGGCTCTGGAACAGCCATTGTGTGCTGCTGGAGCTGCGAACGAGAGCTTTGGGGAAAGCGAAAGTGAACACGAATGCGTCGCTGGTATATGGAAACCTATAGCCACAGTGTTAGTTTGCGCGAGCCCCATGAGGAGAACCACTTGGAACATGTGTTTTTCTGCGAAATGGCAGCCGTCATGCGACTCACGTACATTACGTGAGTCGACTTTAGTGATAATTCTGGGCGACAAGCGTGGCTAACGAACGGGACTCCGCAACTATCCTCCTCCTTGGAATCGATCCGCTTTTCAACACCAGCGCCACCGAATAAACGATTCTGACAGCTATACGGTTTCGTGACAATTGATGAAATCTCGAAATGCGACGAGAATCGCATTGAAAAAGTATCGTTGCAAAAACGGGGTAATTGGACTCATTCGCAGAGTAGAGTTGCATCGCAATACTGCCTGTCTGTCAGCTACAGGCGGCCTTTAAAATATGACTCCGCAATCCGACATTCCTAATTCAGATGGCGGCTTCAAGTAGATAAAATTGAGTATTCTGTCGAATAGGACAACTGAAGACCCCAGAAACGTACTTCCAGTAACATTCCAAGCTATATATAGACTAACATAGATATACTCCTTCGTTCATTGTTCGCGCGAGCTCTTTAGTTATGTTTGCTAAAGCATGGAAGTGGCCACTGAGGCTAATAGAACTGCTTCGACACTTTCAGGCAACTGATTTTAATAGGCACAGATGCCTCCGATGAATACTGGAACGCTGCGATAGCAAGCGAATTAGACGCGCGACTACCAATGAACGGCGTATTATATAGTATCACAACCGCACGATCCGCGGCTACGCTATAAGGAATTGGTCTCGGTTCGATGAGCACTATACTTTGCATGAAGGCCGGCTTGTTAACGCCACAGACGAGAATTTGGCGCGTCGTCAACTGTTTTACTTGTGACTCGCGCCTCTTTCAGGCAACTCTCGATACGCTCGACCCGGGGAAGGCGTGACTTCTTTTTGTTCGGCGATGGAGTACATGTACCATCTGAAAGACGGAGTTCCATCCGCCTACCTTATTTTTGTTAAAAATTATTATTATTATTATTTTGTATACCTGCGAGATGAGTATTATGACTCAAGCCACGTGTATGAGGAGGCTATAGATGGTTGGTGCCACGTTTTATTGCGATAGCAATTATATACGGACGCTCGAAGTGCATTCGCGCCGCCGCCGCCATGCTGTCAAGGTATCGACGCGCATGTGCGTCCCACGCCTGGAGAGAAGCGCAGTGCGTTTGGCTGCAAAAACGAGGAAGCCAAGTGGACGCAGCCTCATTCTCCGCTCGGTCGACTCTGCAGCAGAGGCAGGCCAGCGTTCTGCCTCACACTGCTGGCATGAGCGTAGTGCGTATACAAACACCACAGCGTTCCAGCTGAGCAGGCTGGGTGCATACCACACCGTGGTGCATGCAGTGTTCCGAGCGGCACAGACAGTGCACTTAAGGCCTACAAACTTTGGTCTCATCTCGTGCGACGCCTGCAACGCCGGTGGCAGCGGGCGCTGTTTCTGCCACGTAGCAGCATCTGCCTCACGCGTGCTGTGTCACCGCCAACATTTCGCCCCCGTGTATTGATAGAACACCGTCTACGGAGCTTCGGCGCAACGCTAAACCTTGCTATCGCTTTCAGTTAATGCTTCGCCCTTCCGGTAAAACAACATTTTTTTGTCTGTTGTTTCCTCCCCCCTTTCACTCGTATATTTTTGCTCTCGCGTAGTTGCTATAAATGAAACTGATGAGGATAAAGTCGGGGTGAGAGTACTACCATTCGTTTTTTATTCATTTTTTACGCTGAAAACTCATTTCCACACCAGGATTTTCTCTCTCGCTCTTTTCTTTCTTTCTTTTCTTTTTCTTTTTTTTTTTTTTTTTTTTGCTTAGACCTGAGCTCCTCGGCTGTCTGAGCGCACTCATTTAGCCGCAACAGTCGACCCGATCTTATAACTGGTTCGCTCGCGATCCAGAATATTCAGTATTCTCGTTATGGCCGTGTGCACCAAACTAGCATATAGGCAAGGGCACTTGACTACACAGGTTGGTTAGTTAATGCACTTTTCGGGCCCAAAAGGTTCTGCGTAACATCGTCACTTTATATAGAACGGTTCTTAAGAAAACAGACAAAATCCAGGCCGCACGACAACATGCATTCACGACGTTGTTCGCTGCAAGGAACGGAAATTACGGCGCGGTTTTCATGAAACCTTCACAGGCCCACGGATTCCTCCAGCTCTGCAGCATATTATATAGGAACCTGTAATTGGCACCCACACGTAGAGGGTGTAGGTATTCGAGTCGCGCCTCGTGGGGGCACTCCTGCGAGGCCAACAGTCAGGGCCTGTCGGGCGACCTTCTCGACTCTCGGCGGCACAAAGCAGCGCTCGCCTCCAGGGAGGGCGCAAGAGGCGCAGTCGCGGTAAATCGCGGCAGTCCATGGGAGATCTCCAAATGACGGACTCCCTCGCCGGAATTTTCGGCTCCCTGATTTATTGCGCGGGGAGGGGCACCGCGCAGGCGCTCCTCGGCCTCTTCACTGCTGCTGCAGCACAAAAGCGGCAGCCCCTCAGCGCCCGCTGCTGCGCGCAGCCCGCCGTGCGACTGCCGTGCCTGCCCCGAACTTTCTCAGAAGGCGACGAGAGCAGCCGAAAACAAACAGCACAGAGCCGTGTGTGAAAGTAGCCGGCGCCATCAGGAGGTACGTCCCACGGCGGCTGCGAGGATCTGTTGCAAACGGCGTGCCGAAGAGCGACAGCCATCAGTCGTTGGGCTGCCACTCGTTCGTCCTGACAGCGGCCAGGCCGTTCTGTTTGGGACGCAGTGATGGAGAGCCGGTGTTTGCTCCTTCTTGACAGGAGAAATCCTTTCAATGCGCTCTCTTATCGGACCTCCTGATACGAGGCCAGTACTAACGTTCCTACTCCAGCACAGGGCTCCAAAACCCACGTCACCCATTTTCTCGTTCGCCTTTTTTCTAAAGAACCGAGGCTACACCCTGATCGGGGCAGCTTGCACGGCGCCCAAGCGACAATACAAATGAGCCCCGGTAAAAAAGCGCATTTCTTCATTCAGGCCCGACGGGAAAGGGCTCTCTGTTTTACTCGGTCCGCTTTGACGACGCGCGCGCATACCACGGCGGACCGGGACGCCCTGATTTTTTCGCTCGCTCCCGTGTCCAGCGCCGGCCGGTATCAACGCTCTCTTCCGCGCCTTCGCTTCCACGGCTCGCTAATCAAGGTCATTGGCGTGTGCGCAGCGAGGTGCCCGCACTCACGCGCGATAGAGGGCTCCCGCGCAGCGTCCTCGGGGCCAGGCCTGCCTGCCTGCCTCCGCGCCAGCGCGACACCCATTCAAAAAGAAACAGGGCAGCGTCAGTTTGTTCCCTGCTACCCACGCATACCACTTAATAATTTTCGTGAAGTGGCCCTGCCCGGACGCGTCACAAAATACGCGCGACGCTATCTCTGGACGGGACAGGCCGGATCGGGGCGTAGCGGCATTCGAAACGCCATCTTGAGTTTCCCCCCGCCTGTTGTCTGTCCGGCGAAGATAAGGCCTCGCGCGCACGCACGCACGAACAGCGCTGGCAGCGTCGCGAGCTCGGCGCGCGCGGGGGCCGCACCCGCTCGCCTGCTGCTGCTGCCGCCGCCCGGGCCAGCAGGAGGACGCACGTAAGGAACACCCCGAAACTGCTTTATCGCCAGTGACGAGTACATGCTTTTGTTTAGGCCGAGTATACACGCGGGGCACGATTTGCCTGCGCACGCTTTACAATTTACACGTGTACGCGCACGTCATGTATAAGCCCCCCCTCCCCCCGCCTTCGTGTCAACGCGAAACGAAGTTTCTCCAAGCCGGAGTGGGCGACTTGGGAAGTTCGTTCGCCTCCACTGCCGAACACTTGTCTTTATTTTGGCTTATCTTGATCAGGCCCGTTCCTCCAGCCCAGTAGCGAGAGCGACTTACACGTGCGATCAAACAAAATGGTTCGAGACACACTAACAAGCCAGCGCATAATTTAACGAATTGACCGGGTTACGCATATATAACGAAATAAGCGAAGGCTTATTGGCCTGGAGTTGACTTAAAGCTTTCATTGTAATCAAGCCTAGTGGCATGTTGTTGTTGCTCGTGTCATAAGGCCGTCATTTTAGAACGTGTCAGATCGCCATTCCACCCCCCCCCCCCCCTCGTTTCCTCCATCCCTGTATCGCGAAAAAGAAAAAGAAAGTAAGCAAGAAAGAAAACAAAGAGAACGCTGCACATGCACGGTAAGTTCAGGAATAAGAAGGAAAATAAAAATGCCGAGTGCTGTCGCCTAGTTGGTCGTCAAAACAAGTGCGTGCCAAGGGACTCAAGAGACAGAAGGGAGCAATGAAAAATGCACACAGTGCCCAAGAGAAAACGGGGCAAAAAACAAGCGTGTCACAGTACACACCTGCCTTTAACGCCGGGCTGATACGCACACTGCTCAGAAAGCCTGCACAGTGGCGCGCACGCGGTAAACAAACAGAACGCGCAACTGAGGTGGTCACGAGGCATTACACATACTTTTTTTACACTCTCTCTCACACAACTGCGTGTTTTACGGTCCCCCAAAACAAGAAAACTAGGCGTTTCTGTAGTAAGAAACTAATGCAGGCAGTTCAGCGCGGGCCGTCATAAGTGGACTTCCGAGACCGAATAAGCGATGTCTGCAGCATTGATATCACAAAGAGAACGCGAGTGAGAAAAAAAATACAATTAAACAAACGCGCTTTGCGTACACGCTGGCACCTGAAAACAGAAAAGACGACAGTAAAAGAAATTGCTCTATCCGCCAACTTTGCCCAACAGCCGCGGAGTGGCGGAGCGCAACTCGTGCATTATACGTGCGAAAAAACACTTAACGAAGCAAAAACAGCAAGACGAAGGAAGGCCCAGCGCGACACCCGAGCGCAACTTTAAACTGCCGCATTGTAAGCTGGCGATAAAACGGTTATGCCAGCGGGACAAAATCAAATTCTCGGAAGCGAGCGCGAACTAGGCGAGAGGGAGAGAAGCGGTAAAAGCACCGAGCAAGGCAAAGGTGAGCGGAGTAGGGGCGCGGGAGGACGGCACAGCCCCGGACAAAAGAACACCGAGCGACCGGCTTCGTTACGCACACTCGGCTAATCAGACTCCGGGGATGTGGCGTCCGCAACGCGAAGGGCTATATACGCCAGGTCCAGCTGAAGTCCCTGCGCACGTATAAACTCCGGCGCGACGCGATCCGATGCGGCCGACCCTCTAGGGGGGAGGGGGAGCAGCGGTCGGCTTCTGCAGCATAGTGTCAGAGCACGCGCACGCACTTCTCCCGCGTTGCCAGCGGCGCCCTACGGCAGATGGGCCGGCGAGGCCCAGAAATTTATGTCCTCAGGTTCGCGCCCAAAGGAAAACGCGGTCCCCCCCTTCCTCGCCCCCCCCCCCCTCATTTTTTTTTTCGAGTTTTCAAAGCAACAGACATGCGTTCCCGGGGCTAGGGAATTTATTGAACGAACATGCGAGACGAACACAGCACATGCAACTCCAGGAAACCATTCTGTGCAGGCCAGGCCGGTTATGTACTTCTCAGGTACGCCTGCACCAGCAGTGTGTACAGTATACTGTCCCGGATGATTGGTTTACGGTTTATTTTCTTCTATTACTCAGATTTGACAATATTGAACAACTTCCGGGAGGTTACGTTTCGTTACTTTTTTGACGGAACCTGAACCACTCCGTAGCTTCAGGGAAACTGAACTCAGTAATTCCCAGAAAAAGACAATATGCAAAAGTCCGTAAGCAAAAGTCCGTAAGCAGGCTTTCCCACAGAGCTAACTTTCCCTTACCAAGATGGCGGCGATCCTGCTAGTAACGCTGTTAAAGCTGAGACACGCCTTTTGCAACTTTGGTCAGTGCGGGGAACGGACGGTGACCGAAATGTTGTCACTGCATACCCACACGTTTATACTTCAATTACGACTCTAGCCCGAGGTCCACCATCTTGGTTGCGTCAAAGAAGGTATGTGGAGAAGCGCATTTGCAGGTCTTTGCATATTATCTATTGTGCCATGAGAACTGCTTGTTTGAGGTCCTTAATCTCTCCCAGGTTACCGGAATATAAGAAAGAAGTAAATGGCACCCCAGGTGAAGATATGTAGTGGGTGCGGCATCGGTTACTACCATGGAGGAAGGAAACCCCAGGAGAGGCCCTGGCCAGCACGAACGTATTGGAGAAGGTGTGGCGGAAGTCACGTGCTGTTTTTCGCAAAAGAGCACTGGGACGGGTACCCCAAATGTCACCGTTGCCATGGCAACCGCGCTCCTGAAGCTTTCGCTGCTTCTCTCAGTCTCTGAAAAGTGAGATAAGATTTTTCCGCTGGTGTCTTTGCCGCAGCACCTTTTGTTCGCGAGAAAAGCTGACTTTGGAGTGTGGTGTGTAAGCTTGAAAGTTGTATTTTTGGGTCTGTGAGTGCGAGTGTCGGCCAGCAACAGATACACTCAAGCAATCACGACGCAGGTCTTCGTCTTCTTAAACGTGCCACGGAAAAACACGTACAGGAGCGCGTCTGCTTCACTAACACTGCTACAGAAGTTTTGTAGGCTTTGTTTTGACGCGCGTCAGGGCACACACGAATTCCGGCGGGTCGTAACAATGCATGCATGTTCAAAGTTCGCGCCCATCTGCTCCGGCGAGCTGCAGATCGAACCCCTGATTGGAGGCGCAAAGAGAGGTGGCGCACCAACATGGCTGCAGTTCCGGATTCCAAAAAGTGACGTCAGGGCCTCTCCTGTTTTGTTTCCTTCCTCCATGGTTACTACTATATAGCAAGAAACAGCGATTAGTGGTTAGACGATTAGATTAGATAGCATACGTGATTCAAATTTCAGTACGGCACATCTCACCGTCACTTAGATTCCTTTTGATGAGCGCAGGTTTGTGGAAACCAGCCGGTCGTCAGAGAAAAAGGTATGCGAGTTGGGTCGCTGCATTTCTTCAGTTATGCAGGCTTTCGCCTTTGATTCTGAAGCGCCCATTACTGAACACGTGTGTGCGTGTTAGGTTTTCAATTTCTCTCTTGAAAAAAACACTGCCCTTGGGATTCGCAATAATTTGCCTCTTTGTTTCCTCCATGTTCACACGCTGACGGACAAGGCATAAATTACAACTCACAGAACGCTCCCACTTTGTTGGGGCCAGTGGCGTAGCCAGGACCTTTTTTTTTTTTTTTTTCGATGAAGAAGAGGGGGGGGGGGGGGGGGGGACGTACCCGGTGCGCCACTCCCTCGCTACGCTACTGTTTGGGTCACAAGTGAATGCTTGGCACAGAATTGTTATACTGCAAGATAGTTTTGAATCCGCGGCCGAGTGCAGGAAACGTTTGATTATACTTGAACTACATGATCACGACAAGATTCCTATAACTGAACGCATGCTGTCGAATTGCGTGGGGTAGTTTAAGATCGGACAACAGGCACATTATGTAAAGAATGACGTGGTGAGGGCAGTGACGCCGCGTACGTATGAACACTGAATCCAATTCAATTACCGGGCGCTTTGTCGGACAATGCGTTTTAACTGAGAACCACCTCCCGATTAGCTGTAAGCACGCAGACGTGATCTTGGACAAGTCAGCTGGCCACTGAGTTCTGAGCTATACGATCGTTATAAGCGTATCACAACACCCTGCATACAAAAATTGTGGAAAACAACTTTTCTTTCCTCCTGCCTCCATAAAGGTTTAGTTCGTTTCAACTGGCTTGCAAGACACGCAAGGAGACTTCGATGAGGAACGCTTATCGAGAATGTAGCCATATTCGGCGCAGGGTGTCTCGCTCAGATATACACTGCTTCGCACGCCTAGCCATGCTATATATACGCGCTTTCTTTGCTGTTGCTTTTTGTCCCCCACAGATGTTTCAATACAGCAAAAGCCTGACGAAAAGGAAGTAATTTCATATACTCAATATAAGGGCGGACACGTTCCGGCCGATCAACATGAGCAACGAGACGGTATTCAAATTACCGTCAATAAGAGCGAGAACCTTTGGGAACCTCGGAGAGCAATAAGATTATGAACGAAATCCGGCCACTCGTAGGTGGCGCCTGTTCCATCGCAATACCGGCAGCAAGCGTTCGAAAAATAAAAACCTAATAATCGCTCTTTGCGGCCAAGGCTGGAAGGGGCCCAACAGTGGCTTATTTACTGGCCTTTTTTTCCTTCCGACTATATATCAACTCACGAGCGTCAAACCAACTCTGAAGGCGGTTTCATTCTCACGATATTTCGGTGCCTACAGACTTGTCATTTGTTTTCCAACACGTCGACCTTTAATTGAGTGAAACTTATGCACCGAAGCGCCCTCAAGGCTTAGGTCTAAGCTCAGCGCGCCCACTGCAGCGTTGCGAATAACGCGCCACTGTGCATAGCACGCGGGAGAGAGTGTGCGCGAGAGGGAGGGAGAGAGAGAGAGACATGACTCTAGCGCGTTATACGCGACGATATCGCGCAACGTTCATAGTTGACGCGACACGCGAACGTGTGACCGCAATCGGGGCGCAAGGACTCCATCAATGAGAAATTGATAGCGATCGCGCCGCGCGGTCTCTAGGCGCGCGCGCGCTTTCCCGCTCCTTTTCGTATACCGCACCGCGCCTTTCTTCTCTCGAGCTCCTCTGCGTCTTTTTGCTTTCCTTTTTCTCTCTCTGTTCGATGGCATCGAGCCCGCTCGCCGCGGCAACGCCGAGCCACAGAGCGGTGAACCGCGGACCAGCTGCTTCCGCTGGGTTGTTCCGAACGAGGTTCTGGCTCAGAGAAAAACAACGCACACGCGCGCTTTTTGCTATATATGAGACGCGATTTTGGGTGGAGAACATGACCGTATGATAAGTGGCTCGCCTCGTCACTCAGGAGGATGCAATCTCTCCGACAGTTCGAAGCAATTACTGCATTCCAATGTATTCCCAAATGGACGCTGACCTTTTCTTTTCTTTAAAAAAGCAAAACAAGCTTGCCATTAATATTCAGTTTCACTAGGAATGGACATTGCAAACACCATAGGTATGGGCGTTGCAATAAGCCCGGAAAATAAATCACGCGGTGATGACCGTGTCGGCAATATATTACACTATGATCGACGTGAAAAAAGTTGAATGTTCAATTTAATGCCCCCCTCGCCAACAATGATGCCGACACTTATTGTCCCACCTGCCACGTCACTGAGCAGGACGCGTCCGCTACATTTTTCCCGTAAAGCGCAAGAGTTCGAAGTGTCACCACCGGAAATGGTCCGAGCAGCAAGAGAGAGAGAGAGAGAGAGAGAGAGAGAGAGGCGCGTCTCATGGCGTAAACGTATACCGTGGGCTCGCGGCTCCGATGTGGGAGAAGGCGGGGATGAATCTCCCTCGTAGGCACTGATCGAGAGACAATGGGCGAGAGCCGCAGCTGCGGGCAGGGTAGCTTGCCTCCTTGCACAATCACCTCGCAACACTTCGGCTGCTTCTAACTTTGCTATTACTAAGTTCTTTCGACAAATTCTTGCGGGAAAACGCTGCCAGGACGGCGCTGTACAGTTTGCAGCGTATAACCGAAATTTCAGACGGGGCCTGGTGAGGAGCCCTTGAAGCCTCTAGTGCAGTCCGGCGTCGTGTAAGAAGTCGTAAACAACCCATGTTATCACGACTGCACAAGGGCTCATCTGAGAGTCATTGGTGGACGCCGGTTGTGGCGACGAAGGGTGCGATCGTGTGCCGCGGAGGCACCGGCGCACCGTATAGCTTTTCCCACGGATGCTCGAAGGTGTGCTGCCGGCGAGAGAAACGCGAACAGCGCGCACATCGAGCCAGAGAAGGACAGGCGGCAACAACATTTGAGATCGGTGGCTGCCCCGCTGCGGCGCCCAGCGCCGAAGAGTGATGGTGGCGAGCGAGCGCAGCGGCATGTGCGTCCCTGGACGCGGCGGGAAGAGGAGGGGGGAGTTGTCCGCCGGCGCTGGCCAGAGAGGTGCGCCGCCGGAGCACGACGCAGCCCAATGGGCGACCTCGCGCTTTGACGGATGTCTGGCCAGGGAAAGCCGATCTGGCCTAATCGCGGCCCACAAATCACATCCGGGCACAGAGTCCGGCGTCCAGTGAAATGCGCCGCCGCTAAACAGGTTTGCTCGAAGGGGGCCGCGCGATCCCCCGCTCCCTCTTCCTCGCCCCGCCGCCGCCACGCAGGGGGGTCCTCGCGCCGGACAGCCGTCCATCCCTCGACGGTATTCGCCCCCTCGGAGCCGCCGCCCCCGTTGTGTAACTGCGCGGCTTTGCTAACGCACAACCCGAAACAACGTCTCGCTTAGCTGCACTGAGCAGTTCCACCGTGTACTAGGCGACAGAGGTGTCCGGCCAAGAGTCGGATGCCGTTGGCTCCAGCACCGCGCCTCAGTCAGACAAATGAGCAGCACACCTTTCACATTTCCCTGAACTAAGGATCACCTAACCGCTCAGAAAAAAAAAAAAAATAGTGAAGTACTCCAACATACCTGTGAACTACAATTAAGGAAGGCATTCATGGTGTGCGCACGGCCATGTCACAGTACAGCTGCTTGATATCTGCATGGGAGATTTACACACGCCTAAAGATATTTTTGAAATCGGCAAACCTCCTTGCGCGTGACTCGTATGCCATAGCGAGGTTCCCGTGGTGCTCTCAGCACTTCAGAGATGTTGACAGTTAGGGAAGGAGACCGCCTGCCACTTTAATTTGCAGTGTCGGAGGGAAGAAACATTAACTCCACACTGCCTGGCAGCTCAGCTGACCATGTCCTAAGGGACCAGCGTATTTCTGACAAACAGCGAGGCACCTATACATAGAAGCCAACGATGGAATGGTCATAAACGCAACTTCTTTTTTAACGCTTTGGACGTAAATAAAAATTATGCTGTCTGAATTAGAAGTTTTTCTCGACAGATGGCGGTGGCCGGCCGCAATAGTTACAGTAGTGTCAAGCGCACAAATTGGCTTTATTTTCAAATATTCAGAAGCCATGATCAACAACGCCCGGGTGGCTTGAGGGACAAGGTATGCATATAGGGTCAACTGGGGAACCAAATGGAGAGCTTGAATGCAGTATATATGCTTTAAACTACTCTATTTCACTCGCGGGAACGAACTCACAACCTCATACCTCACAACCCCAACGCTCCTTGGTGTCTCTACAGTCCTGCCTCGTTATTGTGGCCTTCGCTATTGTGGGCAACTATATATATATACATAGAATTATAGACGAACTTTTGCGGGGAACAAACTTGTCCAACGCTTTTACGTCTGGTGTTTGTGGAAACTCGCTTTTCACAGTGGATAGGACAACGGTGCGCAAGGACCGTAATAGGAGAACATGTATTCTTTAACCCTTAATATCGACAAGCACCGGTATGTCTATGGAATTTTGGTTCATTCTAGAAAAACCATCTAGCTTCTTCTGTCTATATATATATAAGCTACCTCAATGTCTTCTCCGAAAACTTCTAACCGCGAGCTATCTTGTTCGCCTTTGCTGACATATAATTACAATCCAATAAGGCTCGGCATCTCGTACTCTGAACGTGGCTGGATGTCATTTAATATAAGTAAATCAATTGCTTTTGTGTTTTCCATGGTTTAATTCTGTGGCTTCAAAGGTTATTTCAATAAAGCGGCGTTTCACAACGCCTCAAGCTAAAAGCTTTGAAGGAATGGACGTGCTTAAATTGAAAGCCTCGCACTCGGGCATCATTTTGTGCGCCCATCTATGGGCTCTGAGAGTGCTGCAGTACTTTTAAAGCTGACTTGATCCAATCATTCTCAAATATATCTCAAAAGAAACTACAAACGATCGTTCATCGGACACACACTCACGAGTTCATAAAAGCCAGTGGTTTTGCACACACCCCTAACACACCGCTCCCCCCCCCCCCCCCCTCTCCCCCACAAAAAGAGTCAGACAACTATGTTCGTGTCTTCAGTGCTGTTCCCATCTGAATGACTAACCAACCAAGCGACACTTTCACGTTTATTAACCCCTTATAGTAATTTATACATTAATATATACAATGGGGCAGTAGTTCGTACAGCCTTTTATTCGTAGCGAGAGTCTCGCCGACGACAACGCGCGTCCTACGATGATGATGACCACACACAAAGGCAATAGAGAAGATACAATCGGCTGATGGCAATGTACAGATGAGGAAGACATGCATAAAACTCTCTCTCTTTCTCTTCACTGTTACGAACATCGGATTCTTCTTGTTTTTCATATTACGAAGCGAATTCATGGAACCTTTGGCTTTACGAGAAGTATTACCTACTTCGAATTCGAATCACCAGGCATTTTTTTTAACAAACAAGTGAGTATATATACTTATAGACATGAGCACCATTTCTGCACCGTTTGTATTCTGAACAGCGTGATCAGCTCCCCTATTCTTGGAATAAAATGTTAGCACAACGATGGTCAGTGCCGGAGCGTGCCATATCATTCGGCCTTCCAGGATGGCATGGCAAATACTTATGAAAACTGCGTTTACTCAGAGGCGCGCATGCTAGGAATCGGGGAGGCGAAGCGACGACCGTATTGCAGCAATTCGGGCCTCTTCAGGCTGTGCAGCGGCTGGTGGTGCCGGATTGTCGAGCGGCGCGCACGGTGGGGTATATACGACGTCGAAACGTCCGCGCGAAGGCCCTTCAAGCGCCTAAATGCCGACCCGCAGGCTGATACGCCGAAAGGCAATGGGCGCGTTGTTCCCCGGGAGTGGACAGAAACTGATGCGCGTTGGTCATTCGCGGGGCTGCAGCCGCGCCGCCTGGCAACCGATAAAGGCAGGCTCGTAAGTATACGTGCCGAGTATGCGGCGAAAAAAATATATAAAAAAATTAAAATAAAGGAGGGGGGAACGGGTGGACGAGAACGTAAACGCGCACAGTAAAAGATTCCGTTCTATACGCGCCTCGTGCGTGGCGCAATTTGCATTTTAATGCCTCGGCGAAGGCTCCCGAGTGGAGATGTGAGAGCCCCACAAACACCGCTGAAACAATAAGGGGGTGGCAGAGGCGAGACTGATGAACTAACGTACAAAAGTGACAATCGCCCCCTTACCCGCGCAGTGTGTGCGCTGCGGGCGTGTGCGAACGCGGGGACGCTTTTAATGCGTTTGCCTGGCGTTTTATACTTGCTTTGTATGTGCGCGTGTCTCCACCGCGCGCCGTCCTCCGTATGATGGCTGGCGAGGCGGTTTTCTCGCTTAATTGCCAGTGCACGTTCCTCAAACGCCGAGAAGCAATCCGCGCAGCGCGCTCTGCGCTGGGGAAAAAATAAAATAAAAGCGGGATAACCGCAGAAAGGATGAAGAATGGCGGCAGATTGTAGAAACCGCGAGACACGAGCCTGCCATTCAGAATGAAGAGAAAACAAGAAAAAATAAAGAAAGAAACTGCCGGGCAAAGGAACCGGGGAGGTCTCGAAGGGAGAGAGAACAAGAGGTGGGCTGGTCCTGCAGCGAGGCCGGGATGCACGCCTCGAGCAGCTGGACCTCGCCTCCTTCGGGCTTGACGCCCTTCTCGACCAGAGCAGTGGCGGCTTCAGATCGCCGGTGTATATTGTATAAGCCGTTGCAACGTTGGCGGACTGTCGCCGTCAAGCAGGGGACTGACGCGAAGAAAAAGAAAAGCAAACAGATGCAGCGACAGAGTTATCCACAAGCGGCGAAGGGAGTCAGATGGCACGTTTGTTGGGCCGGCTATATATATATATATATATATATATATATATATATATATATAGTTGATGCATACTTTTGAAATAAAATGCCACACGGAGGAAACAGTAGGAGGGACCACCAAGGAAGGGAGGCTCGCGCAGTCAGCAAGAGCGTGCGACATGGGCGAGATTATTCGTTATTACTAGCTGACAAACAAGTTTGGAAAGCATCAATATACGAAAGTTCTGCTGGCCGCACCGTGACTGCCCAGCCTGGTACAGGCTACCCCTGAAAATCCGATATATTGAGCAGGGAAGAACGGGTTCAGTAAGGGAAGTAAGAATGGGGTGGGTGAAAGGAAACAGAGAACAGGCCGAGTGGAGTAAACTGTGGCATCAAAAACGTTGCAAAGTCTACAGCTGCATGGTGAAAATACAGTGTGACGCCGATGACGTTGCGTTGGGTTTACGGTGGAAGTGTGTCGACTTACGCATTTTAGCGCTACTTACACGCACTGTGAATAGCTCTCGATACTCTGATCACATTTACCGTTAAAGTCCTGTCCTCGCCGAGCCACTCTAACATGACTCGTCCTCTCTCTGCACTCGGAATACGGCCAAGACAAGAAATAAAAGCGTGGCGCGCTTGACAAACGAGCTTGTATAGGCAGAGCATTGCGCTTATATTCCTTCCTGCCTCAATCCAGCACAAAGTGAGAGAGAGAGAGAATTTTTTTTTTTTTTTATGTGCAGTCGTTAGTTCGTCGATGCACTCGACGTGGGTGTTTTCTGGGCGTTCTCTCAACCTTTCTAACTGACGTATCGGTCGTTAAGCGACGAATTAAAATGTTTCAAGAATCCAATAATTTTGTATTTGCTTTTGAGAGTGAATCACTGGGCACAATTAGAACAAGTGACAACAAGAATAGACAACTTGTAGCAACAAACACTTGACTTAGTCCCCGCAAAGCCCTCTGTTATATTTTAAATCCTGTGAGGATTAAGTTGTGGCAACCGCTGCATCAAATTGCATCCTGGGTCGGTTCTGTTCATTTACATCGTTATACGCCTCGGCTGCCAGCCGAACCTGATAATGACGCGTAAAGCAGCCGCTTTGTTCAATGACGAAAGGTGGCACGTGGTTTGAAACGGAGCTCGTCCAGGGCCCGGGCCTGGTATCCCGGCCTCAACTTTGGCGCGGCAGCGTCTGTGTCAATGAAGAGGGACGAAAGACACGCAAGTGTAAATGAATTATTTAGTTGTCCGGGGCTTGTAATGATTATATTTCAGCAATAGTGCCACAAGGAAATAGTGCAAAATTTTCAGTCGGCAAGCAACTCGACGGCAACGTGGCTCATCGTGCGAGCGGAACTCTCGAGTGCTTTCGAAATTTAAGTTACAGTGCGCAAAGTATCGAGTTTACCGACTTGTCAAAGTCACGTTGAGCTTGTCGAGCATCCACGACAGAAACTGGCCGCTGCAACTCATGGCCGCATCGGGCGCAATGTCCTGAATCCCAAATTAAGTAAATGAAACACAAATGAAGTGTCTTTCAGTTAACCAACAACTGCTAAATGACTCTAATGATGTTATTGCGCCACCACATCTTTAGAAGGAGGATATGAGTGTTGTTCCGGAGATTCTGAGCTTGCTGATATCTTTCATAAACCCAAGTTTTCATACGCCATGTAAGACAGCGTTTCCGACTGTAGCGAGCAGCTGCAAATCGCAGCACTTGCACAACGCTGAAGCATATACAGTAGAAGCGAGAGGTTATACGTCGCAAATTTATATAAGGGAGCAAAATCCGATACCTTCAAGAACCTTTCACGTCCTACTTGAAATGCACCGTTTATTACAGGACCGTACTTTAATCCCACCAACCAATTTGTGTGATCTAGCAGCCTTCAGTGAGCGTGTTACGTTCGCTATCTTGTGGAATTCGACGTAACTTCTGATGTTTAGTGTCATTTACGTGCTCACGTATGTACGTTTTGTAGTTGAGCACGGAAGGCACGCGTTCGTCTTTTAATAAACGGCAATGACGTTAAAGAAAACAGAAACGCAGTACGCACACATAGCCAAAAACCAAGTCACACTCCTGTCACTGCAGTACCGGCCTTCCACCGGGAGAAACCCAGACGTGCAGCGAGCACGACGCTCGAATCGAAGCCACACCATCCAAGCCACGCGAACGGCGACCCCGCCGCGAAAGAAAAGCCGCAGCAGCCGCGACGCCAGCGCGGGGGCCCTCTAAAATCGAAACCGCTCCTCAGCATTGAAAAAACAGAGCAAGCGGGGACAAGGGAGCACACTTCAAACATCCCTTATCAAGCATTTCCCCCGTGCACACTCGAGCGTCGAGCACCAGCAGCACCCGCCGTGTTGCAGCGCGTCGTCGCCGGCGAGCGCAGCAGCGCGCGCGGCGCCCTCTTCGCAGCGCGGCGCAACCCTCCTCTCCACCAGCGTCGCGCTCGCCCTCCCCTGACGCTTGACAACTGATGGATGGACGTCAAAGATTCGGAGAATCGGTAATGCCGCTCCCTCGCCCTCGGCCGTTTCGGCGCCCTCGCCGTCGGAGAGGAGGAGCGCCCTCGCGCTTCGTTAGATGGGCCCCCTCCTCTCACGCTGCGTTTATTTTGGCGGGCTTGATGCCGCGCGATCGATGCGAGCGGACTGGCAGCCGAGCAAACGAGCGTTTCCAGGAGAGGGGGCTCGTCAATGGCGGCTGCACTGCGGCAGAAAAGAAAGCCGCCGGCGAGAAGGGCTGCCACAGCACGTCCGAGTCGCCGCCGCCGCCGTCATGGCCGCCACGTCGTGAGAGACTGACGGCTGACGAGCGCGGCCGGCATTCCACGGCCAGTTAGCCGGCTCCCGCCGGTCGCCGCTGGCGGCTGCTGCAAACGTGACGCCGACAACTTCGACACCACTCGGCTCAGCGGACGCCACGCATCGGCTGCCTTATTCCGCAGCCAGATGTGTCTTTTGGCATCACGTCACGTGTGATATTTGTTTGAAATTCGCTCGAAGGCACTTGTACAACCATTTTTTTTTTTACGCCGCCTTCGACAAACAGAGATGCTCGTGAAACACTGCAGCGTCACGAGAGACCGCCCAAATAGGTATCCTCATCTTTGATCGGACGAAAGCCAGCGGCGGGGGTTAATTGTCAAACAAGATCAACAGAGGTGTGCGTGTGTGTGTGTGCTTTATCTGTGTAGAACCCAATTGCATGCTGCCTTGAACTTCTATGACCTTGTGCAGCTCGGACAGTTTATCGAATGAGACAATATCCCAGCATCAACAATCATTAACGAACTCATACAAAGTAATTGCTAAGTTTGATCGATACGTCACAAGCTACATGTTTATCAAGACCGCCCCCCTCTTGCCGTCACGCGGACCGAAATTCCAAACACTCAACACCCCACCCACCCTTTCAAGCGGCCTTTTCCAAGCCGGCTATCAAAATTCACACGCCAACGCAGTTCAGGTAACGCAGTAGCGGCCGGTTCGAATAAAGCACGTGAACTCAAGCGCAAAAACCACCGGAAAAAGCCACAATAGGTCAAACAAACCTGGCCCGCTGCACCGTTAACATCGGACGCACCACAGCAAACGCTTGCCACGCGCGCGTACGTCTACTAGCGCCATCTATTGCGAGCAGCCGAAAAAACGGGACCGGCGTAGGAGCAGACGACGCGCGACAGAGACGCGCGCAATGTCGTTAATGAATAGATCTTTGGCGGAGAAGTAGTCTATTCTATCTGCGGTTATTGGTGATCACAAGTGTCATGACTTAAGCTCGACTTCACCTTCAGGTAAGAGTGGGGGAGCACCTAAAGACGCTGCGAGAAAGCACGTCGCTCGAGGCATTCGGGCCGACGCGCGCGCCATCCATGTGTGGGCGAAGAAAGCGCGCATTGCGAGAGCGGCCGTCGTTAAAAATCCGGCGGGAAGGGAGCCAGGCCGGGCGCTTCGATTGTGTGACGGAGTCCTGTCATGGTGGAAGATTCGACCGGGCGCTGACTGACAAGCGCCGGAGAGACGGCGGCCTCGGCCGCCGCCATGACGCGCACTCCGCTCGTGTGCTTACGGGGGCCGCTCGCCTCCGCGCTTCGCTGAAGGCCGCGAAAAAAAAATAATAAAAAATGCGCCGCTGCTTTTTTTTCTGCGCCGTGCGAGGTTCGTACGCTCGCCGTCTGCTGGGCGCTGTGAAGCTCATCACGTACGCTTTATCAGCCGAGTGTCGACTCAGCGCCGACCGATTAATTACGGCTCCCCCACGGCAACGACCACGCCCTCGCAACAGAGGCAACACGAGTGTTGGACTTGCGCCGGCCTCCATTTCCGGCCTCAGTTTCCAAGCAAACAGATGCTTTTGCACAAGACTGGGTAGTTACAGGATTGATTTTGGACATTGCACCGCTGGTCGAAATAGTAAATAGAACCGGTTTTTCTTGGTTACCCTTTATATGGTTTGTAGCAGGGAGCTGAAACTTCAGGTTACTTGCAAGAATACGGAAAGTTTGTGTTTGGTCGCCAAATCGTTAATGTCTGAACTCATCTGCCACACAGCGGCTAAATTTGGCAGAGTTCATGTGGATTTCCAGCTTACTAATTCGCTAGAATAGTGTCGCATAGCTGTCTCTGTTGCTTTCTTTTTGCCTTTTTCTCTCGAGGCGTCTCGCGGGTGGGGGGAGTGGTGCAAGTTCGGAGAATCTGAGCTCGAGTGGCCGCACCCATGTTTGGTGCCATTGACTTTGAAGCCCGTCTCCTATTTTTCCCTCATGCTGTTCGGCGAATGCTTCTTATTATTAGTTAACTTACTTCGGGTCGTAAATCGTTCGGCCAACGGCTGTCGACGGTGTAGGGACCCTTCCAGGTAGCTCCCAGAGAGAGTTCGCGTCGGAAGCACGAGGAAACCAGGTCGCAGTAAGGGGTGCCCTTAAACTAGTAATTCCGTAGCGTGCAAGTAACTATTCATGTAACTAAACACCTTATAAACCAAATCCGCAAAATGTCTACGAATATCCTGCGTGTTCGCATAATCTCTCCGTCGTGCAAGAAGTAGTGACTACATCCATGCTTCCCAAGAATGCGGAATGTCATAGTCAGGCAGCCAACCATGCGAGATGAAGATTGTCATGTGCAGCACGTGATCGAGAACACGCTTTATTAAGCATGCCATGACGCGGAAAGTGGACAGGCAGAGACGACATGACACTAAAAAGAGAGAGAAAAAGAAAAGTCGCCTTAGATTGCGGGATGATTGCCACTGCAGATACTCTACTGGCCAGATCGGTCGCGGGCAAATGATCGCTCCCCCACCCTACTGCCCTCTCTAGCCACCGAGGATTTGCGGCACTCCCGCAGCCCGGCGTTGTAATTAAGAAGTGAATTCTCATCATTATTCATAGATCACTTTGTAGCTACAATTGAGGTACCCTGACATTCTTTCGTATGTTAAAACATCCTCGCACAATGATTGTATTTTTTTTTTTTTTACTTCCACGTGAAACGCGCGCAACAATATATCGTTGTGTTGCTTAACGCACTCATTGAAATGTTACCATTCCATACACAAGTGCGCGAATGTTGGAGACTTACAGCACAACAAATAATTGTAGTTTTAATATTTATTTATTTATTTATTTATTTATTTATTTATTTATTTATTTATTTATTTATTTATTTATTTGGTTCGTTACATTTTTTCAGCAGGCATATAGTCGAAGGTATAGTTGCCTAGGCAATGTCAGGCTCCTGAAAACAATATAATCATGGCGGCCTGAGTGATGAGCTTTAATAGAGAGAAAGAAAAATGAGATGCGAAAGGCAGGGAGGCCAGCCTGCAGATATCTAGTCTGCTACCCTGCACTGAGGAAGGGCTAAGGGGAGACAGAAAGAAGAAAAGCACACACAAAGAAAGAGAGGGAAATTAATAATAATAAAAAAGCTTTAACGTCCCATAAGCAGCTCTGAGAGACGCCGTAGTGGAGAGTTCTAGAATAAATTTGACCACCTGTGATTGTGCAAAGGTGCGCCAAGATCCAAGTACACGGGCATTTTCGCATTCCATCAAAATGCAAAAACCGGCGGGCGCGTCCATTAGAGAGCGACCGCTACTAACGGGAGTCGAAGCCGCGACCTCGTACTCAGCAGCAGAATGCCATATGAACTGAGCTACCGCACGCGGGTCGCCGCGGCGAGATACGCAGATAAAGAGGGTAATTAAAAAGGAGGGCACAGGGCGATCATGCGCGGCTTCGTCTTTTGGCATACATTTGAACTCGGTAAAATCGTCTGCCGTCGCAACGATGAAAGCTTAGCTCGAGTGCTACGATCATAGTTAAACACACGCCACCTCTCCTACAGTGAACGACCGAGCGGTGAAGACGCGGTTACAGTTCGGGGCAAACGTCGGAATGCTCGACAACGACGTCGCCCGGGAACCGGATGCAATACACTGTAAAACCCAGAGCCAGGCGCGCCGCCTTTTCCTTCGTCACACAGGTCGCTTGTTGAACCACGCTTTAAAGTAAACAGAACATTTTTTTTTTTTTATGATAGCTCAGCGAAGGTACGTTGCATTCGTTACCAAAACGAAGCGAATAATATAGCCATTGTCGGCCGCTCGGAATATTTAATTTGAGCGCGCGCGCCAAGCGCAGCTTCCATTCACGAAGTTGTCGTCCAACGAGCGTGAAAGTATATAGTAGGTCAGGCTCGAGCTGCTGAGTTGCGTATCCACTCCTCCCAGGTGGCAGCGTCGTGAGCGTCATTGTGACGCGGTGCCCCAGTCAAAGGTCTGCTCCCCCCACGGGCGGCGCGCGCACTGCACGAGTGCCTGGCGGTCACGTGACGGTGCCGCCGAAGAATAAGGCCCGGAGCGCGCACGGAAAATAAGCAAAGACGCCCGCGGAACGAGGAAGAGGGGGGCGGCCGTATTCGCTCAAAAAGCCGGATCGATATGATTGATAGGAAGAGGGACGGACGCGGATCAGAGAAAGACAGACTCGACGGCGCACGCGGCGGCGGTTCTGAGGAAGCTCCATTGTTTCTGCTGGGCGCGCGTGCTGCTTGAAGGCGCGTCGTTGCCCCCCTCCCTTCGCGCACTGTTCGGCCGGTCAGGCGTAGTTGCAGCCACGCAGGAGCATCGTCGCTCTTGGCGCACTCCTGCGACAACGCCTCACGGCTTGCGTCACCGTGTTATCACGCAGCTGCGACCGAAGTCGCGGTGGTGGTGTTCCACCACGCGATAGTACTACACCGCACCCGGTACTCGGACTTTGAAAGCAAGTGCTTCGAAGAGGTCGTTTCAGTGGGCGCTTGGCATGCTGCGGCCGCAGCGGATTTTTCGTTGTCGAACTAACGGAAACGAGTCTGTATTCGAAAAGAAACGTCCGAATCAGCTGACATGCATTAAAACCAATTTTTGCCGAAACAAATGCATTCAAAAACAGCTTCTTTCCACGGATTATTACTGATTGGAATGTACTTCCTCAGTCCATTTTCGACGCCACTGATTTCAGCAGGGAACATGAAAATTAATTGCTTCAGTAGCCCGTAAGCATACTACGTAATTTTGTTACTTTTTCTTGGCATACCAAAGTATGTATTCCTGTAATTCTCAATTTTCGTGGTTGGTCTGCTATCTGTTGTTGGTTGGCCTACTATCTCATTCCTTTGTTGCATGTTTTTTGCGATAGAACATACTGCTCTGTTATGTGTTTTTAGTGGAACATGTTCCATGTATATTCATTCACTCCGGCTTGGGCGTGCTGACAAGCAGTATTATGAAATAAATAAATTGCGATTTCCTAGGTATACTTGACTGCGGCTCGAAATACATTTCACCTCCTTTCACCGCTTTTCACGAAATACTCACGAAATGTGTTTCGTGAAAAGGGGGCAGAAGAAAGGAGACAGTGAAGCGAAGTGAAATGTATTTCGCGCCACAGTCAAGTATACCTAGGAAATCTCAGCACCAACTTGCCCAAGAAGTTCTTTTGAAATAAATTGCGGCATGCGCAAAGCTTAACGGGGCCCCAATCTTGAGGGCCCGTTGAACTCTGTTGCTCCTCTCTCTCTCTCTCTCTCTCTCTCTCTTTACCTTTAAATACAGAAGTCCTCTTAGACTACGAATGCATTTGTCGGAGGGTGGTCGACGCTGTAGCCGAATTTGGACGCGCGCATCCCTACTTTGGGGTCACTCGATCAAACTGCCGGGCGATGGCACGGCCAGGCTAGGCCACCGGGTTTCATTAGTTCCGTGCAGCGTCAAGGAACCACGCAGAATGAGCGGCCACGCCATGCTCTTCATACAGGCCTCCAAATATACGAAACAATCCGAACGGCCGAACTGCGGTGGCTGGTCCTGTGGGGCGGACACGGGTGTAAAGTGCGAGGCCCTCGTTGTCCGGTAGACCAGGCTTCAAGTACGGTGAAGGACAATACGCCCGTATAGCCGAGAGCAGCGCGTCTTGCGCTGACGTTTATTATTTCAGCAAGAAGACGACCCCGTGCCACGCGCGCCTCGATCGCCGCACTTCTTTCTCCTTTCTTTTTGAGCGAGCTATTTCTTTGTTATTATCAACAACGGGGCGGACACAAAACCCTTTCAAGCGCCTAAGCGTGCGCATGGCTGAAATACGGGTCGTACAACGCAGCCAACTTATGCGCTGCGCATCGGACGTTGGACGCGTTGCCTTTCCCTGCGCAGCTGGTGCGCACGCATCCAATGTAGCTTCCGCCACGGTGCACCGAACTGATGATGGGGAGCATTCGCGGCTATACACACGAAAGAGGATAAACCGTGTTTCCTTAGCGTTCTGCTGTCTGTCGCTTCATAATGGCGACATTAACGACACCTTCGACTGGTCGTTTCAGAGCGCTCGCGCAACGTTATACAAATGTCGTGTAATACAGCATTCAAGCTGTATGTACTGCAAGATTAAGCGGGTTCCGGAAGCGATAAGGAAGTCTGATTATCGCTATTCTTGTAATACACCTTGAATTCCGTCTTATTTGTGCCATTGCAAGACCGCTGTGAAACCTGTATAAGTGTTATCACTCAGTTTTTGCTTTGCTTATTTTAGTGTTTGTTAACTAAAGCGCTTGTTTGTTAAATTGCCAGCGTCCATCTTACCAACTCGCCCAACTTTCAGTTCTTTTACAGACACCGATGGGGACGAAATACAGCTTTCTTTTTTTTTTTTTTTTTGGGGGGGGGGGGGGGGAATGTATGCTGATATTGAGTCGGGGGGGGGGGGGTGGCGGCTTCTCTACAACTAAAACAAAACCATGCAGGAACCATTTAAGGATGACTGTGCGATGACAATGCGATTAACATTAAAGCAGTTTAGCGACATATCGTATTGGCACCGCCATGAACACGCCATGCATGATGCGTGTACTGCAGCCGAGGTCCTCACTACCGCTTCGACGATGATGATGATTTATTGGAATCCCCTTTGAAACGGCGCGGTGACAATTAGTCACCTAGCCTGCTTGATTTACTCAGGTATGCTATACATGCTTTTCATTCCAGCATTTTTGTATACATTTCCACTGGACACTCTGCGCCATCTAGAGCGGCAACGCCGTGCGGCCTTCGTTTAATATATATATATATATATATATATATATATATATATATGTGTGTGTGTGTGTGTGTGTGTGTGTGTGTGTGTGTGTGTGTGTGTGTGTGTGTGTGTGTGTGTGTGTGTTTGGATATATATTCATATACGAGTGTGAGAATGTATGACGGGGGTTTGGTCGCCCAGCACCGAACGAATTTAATTTTTTTTTTTTTGGAAAGCAGCCCATACCCAGTGACCCAAGTGGCGTGAAAGGCAAACGGTTACACGCCGGCACAGATACCGGAAGTGCGTGAAGTATGTTAATTAAAAATGATAATCGCATTAACAAACAGTTCGATGGTCAAAAGATAACATCAGGTAATACGAAGGTGCAAAACAGTCGAAAGGCTTCATTTATTTCTATGAGTACAGAAAACACGTCGAAAGCTAATAAAGTTGAAATATACTTTAAGAGAACAAGTTCGACGCCACATGAGGTACAGCGCAATGCGTCATTATAAGACGAGCTCACTGCTATTGCGTGCCCAGCGTATTCGGATACAGAGTAAAGACACTTAAGGATGCACTTCACTGAAATTCCTTTGTACTACAAGGCGATCGCAGCCTTTGCGGTGCGAATATTCGATTTTCAATACCGAGGCCGCAATTTGTTAACCGGTTTGTGTCCGCCGAAAAACGCTTGCCTCCTGTAAAAAATGGCACAGTCGTCTGACTAGCTTATCCTGGCAGTGCCAGTGCTATTTATACTGTCTGCAAAATTCCGCCTAAAAATTTATTCTTATAAATGCGCTGATTTACATTCTTCCTTTCAGAGCTGTCTTTGGGAGATTCGTACCGAAGAAAGTCAATCTCTGCTAGCTTTCACGAATTCACATTCGCACCCGTATTTCGTTACAAAGTTCTCAAAATATTGTTGGTTTAAACATGAATATTTACTTTTTGTTCGCAACTGGAAAGCGTTAGTACTGGGTATTGGTACATAAGGGGCCGACCAACCAGTCTAAAATATTTATTGCGCCTAATCAACACACCTGTGTCATCTGTTCCCGATCATTGAGCACACGCATCAGGTCTGCGTGGAAGCAGCCACAGCAGTAAGCAGAATGGACAATTCTAACGCACAACACTGTAAATAGCGGCTTTTTTTAGAGCCAACAAGGTTCAGCGTCTCGCCACGTGGATATTCAACACGTGACCGGTAAAATAAGGAGATTTAACTGGATATCATAGCGTGAGAAAGCAAGTCGATGGCACTTTAGAAGCCACTAGTCACAATTTTTTGTTGCTGAGAGATAGAGGTTTTGCGAACCTCACTTGATCCACTCTGTGAGCTTTACAGCCGGACTTTAGGGATAAAAACAAAGCAAAACCATAGCGGAAGGGTGCATTGCCACGGCCGCTTTGACATGGACCTCACGAAATGCTAACCAGCGTGCTCGACGGGACGTGAAAACTGTGGCGATCTGCAGTTATTTTGAAACATTAAACCACCGTTCTACTCAGAAGGTTAGAATACATTGTTTCTCACACGTCTGTATATATCTCAAGAACGGTCGGCCATGACCAACCATGGCTCTTTTTGTAGTAGGTCAGAAGTGTGCAGGGCTTCAGACACAGAACTATGTCGTTCACCTGCTTAGTCGTTGTACCCTTAGCCGAAAAAAAAAATTACAAATTATACTGGCAGTGAATTTTCTCGACAGGCAATGTTTTCAAAAGTTACTTCAAAAGTTACTCGCCCTTAATTAGCCAGGTCAGGCAGGCGACAGAGGCCAGTGGGGCCCTGGACTGAGGGGCTCCGACCATCGCTATACTTAAAATATTTTCCAGCCAAATAAAGTTTCTCTATATATATATATATATATATATATATATATATATATATATATATATATACTTTGCAAAGATTACTGTTCGAAGCGATAAACAGCGAAGACATGTCAACGATATCATCGGCTGCTTTTTGCCTGCATTCTGCCTGTTTGTTTACAAACAAGCAGCTTGTCTCTAGATTAACGATTGTTGCTGCCGACGCTTTTCCACCAACATGTACAAGTAGAACGTGGTTGCTGCTCTTTACATCTTTTTGTGCTCTTAGTTGAGCTCAAAGTCACAAGATAGTTGCCCTGATCGCATGTCAATCATGAATTCATACAACAGCAGCTTTTTATGCAAACCAGGAGTTGCAAAGGATTGTATGCCTCTGTCGACATTTTCACCAAAGACAGCGTACTCTTCTTCACTTTCGCCGGGTGAGCGCTCGGTCCTACGGACAACCTGCGGCGACTCGGCAGGTCCTTGGCTGCCTCGCAGACCTGCCATTCGCCCTTTCCTGGCCTCTCTTGTTCCGAGACAGCCCCGTACAGAATGCGCTTCGTTTGAACATGCGCGCGTCGATTATACAGCTGCATAACGTATGCGCATAACGTAGGCGACATCCGATTCGTTCCGTGCAACCGAACGAGACAAAGTGCCGCCCCCACGAAGCTGCAAAATAAATATAACTCATTACAGCGGTCGACGTGTTTCGTGCAACGTGCGAACCACAGTTGTGGTCATTCGCTTGGTCTCCCGTTGAAGTATGCAGCAAGCCAGAAGCAACCATGCTGCACTAGACGACATGAGATTTCTTTCACTTGAAGCTACGAGTGAGTTACGTACAGCTGCAGCGGAAAAAAGATTAGCAAAAGTGGCCGACGACCCGAGTAGAGAAACTGCGGTATGCGGCGCTCTTGTTTCCGTTCGCATTGGTATCTAAAGTGCCACATGATTCATGTTTCAAAGAGTGGGTTGCCTGGCACTCTCGTTTTAAGCGTGGTAGGGAACAAAAGCGTCTCGCGCCGCAATCTACCTGATCGAGTGAGTCATTGCGCTTTTGCCACTGCAGCTGTACGGCATGTGTCCAATGCAACGTTTCGAGAAGCGATTTCGCAATTGTGCATCTCCGTAGCAGAGAGACTTGAAGACACCTTGATGAGGATGTCTATTAGCGCCCTGAAAAAGAAAATTATAGCATATGCCGCAGGAAAAATGTGACGGCAGGCTCGTTTTAAAAACCATAACTGACGTTCCTTAAAATTATATATATATATATATATATATATATATATATATATATATATATATATATATATAATGCGTCAAAGGCAGAACGTGCACACAGTACATCTGTAGAAAGCACAGGAAAGTGTTTAACCTTTAACCTCCAAACACGCTGAGGCTTGAATTATTGCGGTTGCATCCTAACTCGTCCGTTCAGAAGTAACAACGAGAATACACGCGCCATTAGTTACCACCTAGCGTTAGTTAATGGCAGACCGTGCAAAACAAATGACCCTTTATTTATTTTTTTCTCTCTCTCTCTTTCCGTCACGAGGGAGGCCGGGGAGTTCTGTAGGGCTGAAAGGCAACCTATGTTGTCTTTCCGACTAACAGAACTAACAGAACCATCGGCAAGGGACCTTTAGCCGATGGAAGTAGTGCCGACTTATAACTTTAATTCACGTAGCATTTTCTGTTGTCATCACTCTGTCGGACGTTCCCGCTCAGCACTGCGGCGGATGCTTCGGAAGACATTGCGTTTTGCCGCCGGCTCTTTCCAACAAACAGCAGCGCAGTCACCAGTGCAAGGATGTATCGATGGCGCTTCTGCACAATACGCCTCCGACGGTTTACTGTACCTCGAGTTCGTATAGCACATCGCCATCCTACGAGAGGAACAAGCGAGCGAAATAGAGAAGTGAACAAGGGCAGTAAAAGGCGCTCTCTCGGCGGCAGCGAATGGATCATGCAGCGCCGGCGGAGAGGAGGGTCGAAGCAATATCAGCAGCCTTCTGAAGCCGGCGCGAAACAAAAGAACCGCTTCGGGCCCCCGAAAGGAGGCAGGCAAGGGCGGCGCTGCAGGCGCGAAACAAAGTGCACGTCGTCGGCCGTAATAGGCGGCCATTGCGGGGCCCCGGAATGGATGGCCGCCATCAGGGGCCGCTAGGCGCCGCTCGCCGACACCCACGCGGCCCCGGCCTGCAGACTCGTTACGCACTCGTCATTACGACACACGGCCATGCAACCTTCGCGCCCGGCATCCGTTCGTCGGCGGCTGACCGCCCGCGGGCCGCCATTCGGGAGGCGCCGACATGCGGCACGTGCTGCTGCGCGCCCGTTCCGACAGGGGCGACCACGCACGACGCCATCGGCGTGGCTCGAGCGCAGGTCGTGTGGAAGAGAAACGACCCGGCCGAATGATCCTCCCCCCCCCCCCTCCCCCTTTTTTTTTGTGTGTGTGTGTGTACCGAGAGCACCGATGGTCAGCGAATTTAAAGCAGAAGGAGCCTTGGTTTCTTCGAGGGATTAGTTGAAAATTAGTACATTCCTTTTCCATGGCAACAGAGAGCGAGAGACACTGCGGGAACTGTGAATTTGCTCCCGTAAACTGCGGCTGCAAATTCACTTTCGGTCGACCCTGCGCATTCAAGCACACACTCCCTGTTCCCGTTGCCTCAAATGAGAGGTATCTTGCTTAATTAAAGCTGCGTGCACAGCTATGCCCCGATTACAACTCTAGCGTTTGAGGTATATGTATACGCGCTCTTGGCGTGCTTACACGACACTCAGTTCGTGAGCCTTGTTACGCATGGTTGGGTAAGCAGGGGACTTTGGCAATGACTTGCACAATTTGTTACTGTTTTTCTTGGCCTTACGTGGTCGGTGGATTAGTCAAGTACGAAGCATTGTTGAGGGATCGTTCACAAAGGCAGTGTTGGAAAGTTTAAGACGGGGGAGAGGAGGGAGAGAAAGGAAAAAAAAAAACAGCTATCGTTCCTGGCTCAATGTTCGTTTTGCATCAGCTGCAGGAGTGGCTTGCTTGCAATTTCGCTGTAGTGACGCCAGTGACTTTTGTTGCAGTGATGTTTGAGACGGGTATCATCTCACGTAGGAACGGCAGGCAACGAGGCTTCTGACTACCGCGGTTGTAAGAGCGTGAACGCTTTGAGGAAGGAGTTTTGCCCCACTTCACATCATCAGACACGCTGGCCGTGCGAGCCACAAGGTCGCTCACACGCATGACTCTATGCTCCGTAGCCTCGGACAGGGGGCCGAAATGAAATAAATGTTTCTCTCTCTCTATGCTCCCTCCTGGTTCGCATCAGCGCGCACTTGACTTTCAACGTTGCTTTACTGCACAATACGGGCCGGACGTCAGCTCCACTCTGTGACGCCAACATATTAGCAACAGACAACCATCTCGTTTTGTCCCAGCTGTGCATAAGAGACTGTGCGAGGTCAAGTGGGGAACGAAAGGGCTGAACTGGGCCAGTCAGAAATATTATTTTCTTTCCGCGTGGACCCGTGACCGTGCAGATGAAAAGCTTCGCGTTTCATCCCGAGATCTCTGCAAAGTACTGAACAGCACTGGACATCTCACACCCAACGAAGTTTTTAACTAAAGCTTTCGTCAGCTTACCCCGGTGATAGTGATGGGCTTCCTGCATCCGAGCAAGGCCGTCGCGTTGTGCAAAGAACTTGAACTGACAATCCTAGCCAAGGCAATCACTGATCGTGTGATAAAAGAAGTAGCGTCCGTGGTGTCCGGTCTTCTGTTCACTGTGTTTTATCTGCGCTATAATGGTTTCCAAAATATAAACCATCTTGCCCAAGAAAATGGTGTTTTGAATTACACCATGCAATTGCGCCATCATGAAGCACTCCCAGTGCAGATGCTTGCGTGCTAGTCAGCGTCCAAATAACTCCTCCCAGACGACAAAAAGAGAGAGGAAAAAGAAAAGAGTGATACAGGTTTCGCGGACGGAAAAAGAAAACCTTTTTTTCTCGCTTTCTTATTGTATCGTATGGTGCAGGCATGGAGCATTCCAATTCCAAATAGCTGGACAAATAGGTACCACCACGTAACCTGCCACTCAAAACACGACGAATCTCAACTTGCGGCTCGTGGTGGCAGCTTTGGGAACTAGAAGCGCACGTGCATGGTCGGCATAAAGATGAATTTCATTTTCCATTCTTTTTCTTATTACCGGTCGTGCCAAGTGGCCGATCCCAGTGGAAACGGCGGCGTCCGAACCAGTGAATGATGAAGAGCTAAAAGGATGGAAAATAAAACAGACCTACAAGATACGGCCCTTGGGCTGGACGCTGTATTGCTCCATATCCAACATTTTATTAACCAAGCCTACGACATACATATACTGGCATAGAATGTATACTTTTCACGAATATCGGTAGCTTACAGATATACTTGAAAAGCACAATCAATATAATTCTACCTGTATTTAACGCGTGGGGATGAAACTATAGAACGACAATTCAACGAAACTTAAGAAGCTGAGGACAGCGTAACGAGCGATGGGGCTGAAAATGATAGACGTAACATTAAGGAAAATAGCAGTATGAATTATAAAGCACAAGTGTGCAACTGACGTTCTCGTGAAGATTAAGAAAAAGAAATGGAGTTGGGCAGGTAACGTGATGGGCAAAGCAGTAACCGGTGGTTTATTGCAGCAAAATAATGCGGTGCCAGGGGTCGGGAAGTGCACTTGAATACGGCAGACGATTAGCTGGTGCGATGAGAGTAGGAAATATGCAGGCATAGGATGGAGTCGGCAAATAGAGTTAAGTAGAAATCGCTGGGGAAAACATTCGTCCTGCAGCAGAGATAAGATAGGCTGGTGATGACGATGAAATAAGGCACACGGACCTGACACGCCAGACAAACTATGATGGTCGTTCAAAAGAAAAAAAAAAGTGTATAGTGATGGGTATTGCGTTGCGGGGAAAATTTTAACGAAAATCCGAACGATTCTAGATCAGATTAAAAATTTCGAAACAAGCACCTGGTAAACACAATCCATGGCCAATGCTGCCGTTCAGTTAACTTACAGTTGCGTTGTTAAAAGCACAAAAAGGAAGAAAAAAATTGGGCAGAGCTCATCTACGATGACTAGCCAAGTATGCAAATAGCCGAAACACGTCATGCATGAGGCGTGTACTGCAGCAGAGTTCGTCTCTCGCACTTCCCTCTGCAGCGGACACGCTGCACCATCTAGCGACGCACCCGCGAAGTCCGGGCGTGGCCTCCGACACGCGTGGCGCGCCGGTGCGCGCGACCACTGAGGATCAATTCCGCATGCTCGGCGGGCATTCGTGGCGTAGCGCGCTAAAGCGTTGAGCTGCTGTGCTGATGGCACTCCCAAAGCTTCCTTTCGAGGTGGCCTAAAATACATACGTTTTTATGGGTTTAGCCTATATAGATGTATGGGGTTTTAAGATGCAAGATAACGTAAAAAATCCTATCTTACTACAGATACATGATACCATAATCTGTATCTATTTAGACACATATACAAGATACTCAGATGGTATCTTAAGATATACAGTATCGAAGACAATATCTCAGATCACTTATCTTAGATACTGCTGAGCCCGGCCAACAACTATAGACCTCCTCCAGGCCATGACGTTGTACAGATAGGTGCCCACCGTTGCCTACCAGCGACCTGCTCGTTCTGACCGCCGCGCGAAATTCTATTGGCTCCAACCTTTTTATCGTCGTATATAGGAAAACAGCAGGCTAAGCCGCAGAAAATTGAGGCCCCGAGTTCAAGTGGCTCGACCAGAAAGAGAAGTTATTTTTGCTAGCTTGTTTGTTTGTATATCGCCCGCTTACATCGGGTGGAACTGTGGAAGCACGGCAAAAATTTGGCGCCCGCGACGTCATGTGAACAGTCACTATTGTCAGCTTTCGCTTCAGTTCTCTTCCTTAAAAAACTTATTTCGAGGTGTACCTGACAGACGCGCCGATCTTGATGTGATGACGACCGCACCGTACGATCTGTTCGCAGTAGCGTAATCATCTGTGTATACTTGTACGCACACGCAATCAGAGCGTGGCTGATATACATATAGTGAAGTGACTTGCTTTGAGAGCTGATTCTGGTATAAGTCAGCCACGTTTCGAATGTCAGTGGAGTCAAAATTCATGGACAGTTGATTGAGGCACAACACAGAAGCCGAAGGCCGACTCGCGGGGGCGAAAGCTAATGCAAGCGAAGCACGATGACTAATAATACTGCAAAATGCAGGCCTCCGCGCTGACAGAGAGGCTACGATAGGCTCAGGCACGGGACAAGTACCGCATATACGTGAATCCTACAAGCGATTCAACAGCTATGCTTGTATACATCTGCTGGGCTGGTCCTGGGCTATGGCTATCCCAAGCCATATGTTGCCATTGCAAGGAGGTTTTTTCCCAAGTCTACAATCAGGCCTGCACAACGGTCCTCTCGAACAGATGGTTTCCGAAATTGTAAAATCTAACCATCGCGCTGTCTAAAGTGGGCACAACACCAAATTATAGTGGTTGCCCTGCGACACCGGCACATAGAGAGATAAAGCAAGGAGAGGAAACCAGACGAACGTCCGGTTTGCTACCCTACACTAGCAACAATAGCGTCGACGAAGCTAGAGTCCAAGCCTGTGTACTCCGCCCACCAAGTCCAGCGTGATGCATGCAGGCTCGATGCAACGCTGCAACTTCGGCCATACTTGTTCGCTCCATCATAACAGCTCAATTAAACAGAATATGCCAACTCCCGTCTGCACCTCCTCGGCCAATCTTTGCACCTTTGACGGCCACCTGGCCTATCTCGTTTCGAGGTAACTTTACCGTGTCGCTTGTGGCTTACACGTCGCGTTTACAAATGTCTACAGATTTTTTTTTATCAGTGTGATGGACAGTGCGTCGTGAAGCAATTCATTTTGCGACGAGACCACCGAACATGTCTGCCACTGCCCTCCTTTTGGTTACCAAAGACACATGCTGCGTCAAAAGCCGAATGGACGACAGGCCGCTCAAAGGAAAGTTATACGATTCATCTCGTTGCATGGCTACCCTCTACATGTGGGGGCGGTCAAGGAAACAAAATATGACAGACCAAGTTCTGTATACAGACAAATCCTGCAGACGGAGACGCAACATGTTAAGTCAAAGCACGGTGTTCGACTTAAGGCACATCAGGGCCAATCAAACAAATTGACTTAAGGTTCTATATAACTTTTAGTGCCACATTATGCCAAAATTTATGAAAGCTTGTATATATTTCTCGGCCAGTGAAGGCTGTGGAAACAATAGCCGAATATATCGCAAGCTCCAATCAGCTGAGACGTCCTTCCGAAGCTCCACTGGTGAAGGTGCATGAACACACATCGCTGGCAGAATGAAATCTTACCATACATCTCTGGTGCGCGCAGCTGAACGCATTCACAGTTCCATCAATTTAGCTAATCATGGTACCGACTAGAGCTTTTTCAACTTCCAACGCATTATCTTTTGGTAAACTGAGAAGATCGACTACACGAAGAGAAAACGAACAGTTGGAACGGAACTGCGCTAGCCAGAACGACGCGTCGTCATTCTGCAGCACGCTAAAAGCGAAACGCCACGCTATACTCTAGAGTTCAGCAGGGCTCCAGAGAAAGCGAAGCGAATGGCGGTTCGCGTGAGGGCGTCCGCGTATACATGTGTTGAGAAAGAGCAGGAAAGGAATGACCATCGACGTGTGTGTGTGCGTACCGACGAGCGATACAGGAAGTTGCTCGGGATTCTTGGCCAGAAGAGCGGGGCGACACGTCATCGCCGACCGCGACCCGGCCGGCTAAGCGCAGTTTACGCGGCGGCCTCCCCAGGGCCCGCGCGCCAGATCGGCCGCAGCGGCGACCATAAATACGAGTTGCCAGACGCGAAAGCCGCTGCAAAGCGGCGCCCCTTTGCGCCGAGTGACAAGCGTTTGACGGAGGCGACGCAGAGACGCGCCGTATATCAGGGCTAAATGCCCGTCGGCCACCTCGGCCCCATTGAGCCGCCGGACGGCCGCCGCAGCTGAGTCCGCCCGCGCGCTAAGCTCAATTGTAGCTAAGGGGATTTCCAAGTAGCAACGCACAGCCATGGCAACCTGCGATTTGGCAGAACGACGCAGGAGGCGCCATCTTTTTACCGCCCCCGTTCCTCGGGGCTACCGGCAAGCCTAACGATCCGCCATCTTGCCGTCAGTGGATATTCCTATTTACGACGCGGTTCCCCTTCTCCTCGGCGGCCCGTTTCGAAACAGAAACTTTGCCCATCCAAAACTTGTCCCCGAGGAGGGACTCGTCTTAGTGTGTGCGTTTGCTTTTTTTGTATGTCTGTCTGTGAGCGCAGCGAGTGATATATACGTCCGTATAAAGGCAGGCGCAGTTTAGACGAGCAGCTTCGCCTTCGCATCACACATGCGGCGGCGGAGAAGCTGGGCCTCAAAAACGGCTGCTTGCGGGATTTGGGCGCCGAGACGGAGCGCCGTAAAAGGGCGACCGCACGGACAATGCGCCGTTTATCGGACAGCTCCGTAAACACAATATTTCGTTCCTGGCGCACGTCCGTCACCCGCCACTTGGCTCGGCGGGCGCAAAATGGCGCGCCCCTCCAGGCTCAAGTGGCGCATCAGTATGGACAACGCGCGCACGGCGGGCCACGTGGGCCTGTCCTCCTGCAGCGCGCAAATAATCGCCGCCTAACGGCCATAAAAGCAGCGCGAGCGCGCGAGCGCTTGTTATTAAACCCGCGCAGACCTAACAAACGAGCCGAACAATGGGATGAGGTAAAAGGAAAAAAAAAAAAAAAAAGTAGCAGCGCGTGGAAAACGACGGGTCTATGAAGTATTGCTGCTGCAGGCTGAAGGAGCGAAGGTTTTAACGACAGATTTATAAGTAGCGTGTTCCAGGTTCCTCTTGGATGATCGCCCCCTCCTCTCGCCAGCTTCCGCCACGACACAGCGCCACCGCCGCAGTCCCCCGCGTGATTTTTATGGAGCGGCGAGGAGGGCCGCCCATAAAGGCGACGCCGAAATCCCGGGACCTCGCCGCCGGGCTCACGGCGCGCGCAGAACCCGAACCGAAACCGGCCCGAGGCTTCCGTGCGCGCTCCGCTGAAAGCAACACGGACGTGACCCCAGACCTGAATGGCTCTCTTGGCCCGCCGCTCACCGTTCGAGAAGGAGCCGAGGAAAATAACATAAACGGCAAGACGACGGCGATGCCCTGCTGCACACCGAGACTCGGCAAGGCAGCACAGCGCATGCTGCACAGCGCATGCTGGGAGATCGCTTAGCATGGGGGCGCTCCCCATGCCTCTCGGTCAGGCAGCGACACCTCGCGTGAAAGATGTTCATGCGTCGGCGGTTAAAGCTCCGTCTTCTTTATTCTTTTAGGTGGGGTAGGGGGGGGGGGGGGGGTATATCACATAAACGCGCGCATCATAACACAATAAGAAAGCGTTTGCTTCGAATGCATCATCAACGTTGCCACTTCTTTTGTTGTATTTAAAGATTTCCAGTGACTCCACAACCCTCTTTCTTTCTTTTTTCTAAAAAACAAAAAAAGAACAGCAAAAAACAGAAGAAAAAAAACGAGGAAGGAATAAATATGGAAGAAAGAGACGCAGCGTAAATGATTTTAGCTCCCCTTACACCAGGCACCGCACGAGACAGCACAGTAGATGTTTATGTACGAAACTAAATCTGAACTCTGACGATCGTATCCTGTCGCGCCAGCGCTGACATTAGCTACTTGTTACAGGCCTTATCGGAGAAAAAGAAAAAAAAAAGTTCCTCTGTCCTCCTCGTCCGTCCTTAACTTCACCCGCTTAGAAAACAAAAATTAAAACGCGCACCTGTGCATTTAATTAGTTGGTTTTAAGTCCACGGCAATCCTCGAGGCGAATGCTTTCCCGGTGTAATACGTCATACATTGTCCAAGAAGCAATGATGTAAAACAAGCAACTCTGAAGCAGTCCTACTCCCAAGAGGGAAGAGCATCTTAGGCATGTTGGAAGCCATTATACATGCACTAAAGATTAAGCAAACCGACACTGCCTAATTTATTTTTCCCTTACACAAATTTCCTGCCTCCTATATAGAGCCGTACGTCAAAAAGCAATTTAAGCAATGAGCTATTTGGCGCGGGTTGCGGGTACGTACTTTTAATGAATTAAACACCCACAGACACACTGGGAAGGAAATATATTGGAAACAGACTTAGCTATCGCGAATTTTGCCAACAGCCTGCAGTTGGGGAGGGGGGGAATGCTTCTGTAATTGTCTAGCGCAAGTTTCCCATGCAGCGGAGAGCACTAGACTGACCACCTCGCAATATTAACGACCGTGAGGTATTTCGAAATGTCAGCATCAAATGAAAATCGCGAAAATAAAAATAATTACAAAAAAGAAAGAAAATGATGTTCACATTACACGCTTAACGTTAAACTAAACTATATAGTTTGGTATAATGATATACCCTCGATAACAGCGCGAACCAAACAACCAGATGCCCTACGTATGCCCTCTCTCATGTGTGGTTGTTTGGTTTGCACTGCGATCGTGAATGACAGTGTGCACACTTTGGTTCTTTGTATTTCACTATCATTTGATATGTTCACTTTATTATTTTCCTCGAGGGCCTGAGCGGTGCGCGCCAGAACAGAGTGCGCGCGCGGAGACCTCGCACTGCAGTGTGCCTCCCTTTACGCAGGAGAGCGGGGGGGACAGCGATCTCCTCACACTAGCGGCCACTGGTGGAATTTCTCCAAACCTCAATGCCAACGCCATAATTTTTGCCATATATATCATGACGCTCCTGTAGACGCGCGCCGAGAGGTGACGCACGTAACAGAAAAGTGCTGCTTTGTTTAGTTAACATTTCCGGCTTAATTTTAGATTTTGAAGGAATTTATTTGACGTTACTTAGAATATGGTTCATTAAATTCCAAATCAAGTGTCTCCGCCTTGCGCCTTTTCGAAGAGTAAATTTCGCCACGTTATAACAACGAATAGTTTTCTTTTTCTTTCTATTCTCTTTCACAGCGCGGCCGTGAAGTCATGTATGTGTAAACCCCTACCGTGCAGTCTTGAGCAAAGTTCATCTGGTTAGCATACTCGTGCGGAAACGCCTGCGCACGCTTACCGAACTAGCATTACCTGCATCGGCACCGTCGTACAGGTGGACGGGACATCCGGAAAGAAATCTAAACGATACTGGGTTAACAATCCCGCGTCCTCTACACCATCAAGAAATAGCTGGCTAAGACCTTAATTTCACCCAGATATACCTCGAAGCACGGGAAACACTGCTTACATTGTAGCACAGGATATAAGAGTGAAGTTATGCTCGTTTCAATATTTATATCTACCCGAAACCGGCATAGAATTCGGGGACATAATGGTTATTCGAAATTCGAGTCGGTTTTTATTAGGCCGATACGTTACGGAAGTGAAAAGCTTATTTGTTGTTGTTGATGTTTAAATGGGTGAACGTAACATCTCCACGTACGTGGAGATCGCAAGTCTCCTTATATTTGCTGTCATGCAACCCAGTTCCCTATGCCCAAACACTGAGATTAAGACGCAACATCGTCTGGTTGCGTTGGCATGTTGACGCTGCATCCTTGATTTTCATGTCAGCTTACGGAAACGCATTTCACGGTTGCTTTTCGTCGCCTGTCACGACACAACGGCCTATATCAAATTAGTGTCAAATTTTTCGAGAGCTGACGGCAAGAACACAATTTAAAGCACTTTCAATCAGTTATACACGCATCTGACTTCATATCGGGGGTGAATATTTTTCTCTTCGGAGTTAATTTTGAAAAGGTTTGAAACGAATGTGCCACATAATGCACAAGGCGCCTCAGGAGGAACCCTGATAGTTTGGCAGGGCAGACTAAAGGCATCGGTATAGCCACGAAGGCTCAGTGGGGCCTGCGGCGCCTGCAGCGAGCGCATGAAAAGAGCGCGCGCTGAAGGAGCGAACAAGCGCGGCATTCTCGACATTCCCTCGCGACGCCAGAAAAGAGAGCGCGGACTGTGGAACGCTCCCCAAGACCGCACAGCAAAGTGGGATTCTATATTTAATTGAAGGTGTTGCACAATCCGAACCCCCCCTCGGCATTCTCACCACGCCTTCGCAAGCGAGGTTTCTGGCCACCCACCCAAACCAAGCCCTATACCCACGCTGCGTTCCTATTAAAATGAGCTGATTCTTATTTCTGTTGGAGAGTAGTCGCACTGACAACGTGGAACAACGATATGCACGTAGTTTTCAAGTACCAAGCGCACGCAGCTCAAAGCAAAGCTCAGCTGTAAGACGCACCATGTCGTCCATCAAGCCTCACTGTGTAACATGGGCGACTCCTGCCGGATTTTTGCAGCGAGAGCATCCTCGCCGCAACGCGCGCGACCAACTCGTTGTGAGGACTCTCTTTATATTGTACCACGTGGGTCGGGACGACAGATTGACCAGGTGGTTTCTGCATTCCGGCGGCACTGCGCGGTATCCGTAAAATTCTTTTTTTTTTTTGTGACTGCTTTTTCTCTTCCCTATTCTTTCCGCCTTTCATTTCTCCTTCCCCATACCCCAGTGCAGGGTAGCAAACCAGAATCTTTTCGGGTTAACCTCCCTGCCTTTCCCACCCCGTTTCTCTCTCTCACGCACAATGGTGTGGAAACTGTCATCGTATATAGGATGCAAAGGCGGCGTCACTTGACTGCTAAGAACGTGCTACCGGTCCTTGTGTGCCCGAGCTTAAAAAAAGATATCGGGATCTGCAAGTGCCGAAAGTCGGCTTCAGTCTTAGTCGCTGCACTTGCTATTTTGCAAGTGCCCTACTCAGGACTGTCGACTGTGACACTCCTGAGTTCCTTTGTGTGTGTGCATGTGAGTGTGTGTGACTGTGTTTTTTTTTTCTGATCTCCCTCTCTTTCTATGTGTGTGCATTTTTCTTTATCTTTTCTGTCTCCCCTTACCCCTTCCCCAGTGCAGGGTAGCAAACTGGATATCCACCTTTCAGTTAACCTCCCTGCCTTTCCCATATCATATATATATATATATATATATATATATATATATATATATATATCTGCTATTTTGCTTTTTAGTATGCTTCTTTGTCCCCCTTCTATGCTATGACGTAGCTGCTATGTAAGTTGGTGCATTTTGTGCCCCTTTAACCTCTGTCACGGTGTTTAGCTGCGTGAGTGAAGTGAGAGCATGTAAATAGATGTATAGCCGCTCCCTCTCTGTGGGCCCTCAGGCATTTTCAAGTTATGATTCCTTTTCGCCTGTGGAACTCCGAACGTTTGTAGCTGGAAAATAAAGACTTCAAAGGCGGCTTCAGTTATCTGTGACTCGATGCAGACATTTACTGAGTACGCCGTTCGTTATTACTTTTTTCTGGTGCGTGTAAACATGTGAGCTGACTCGGCTCAGCTCGTATGGCTCTTTGTAGTGCTATAGCTCTCGTCATGGATAGATAGAGACCGCCACCTTTACCATAAATCTTGGGCACTGACATGCTGTGGTGAGGAGCGAAGCATTCTTCTGGTACCCTCCAAGCCACATACCACTTCCCCCCTCAAAATTATCGATAAAGAATTTGTTGAAACAGAACTTAAGTTCAAGCCCCTCTTTAGTCCCATTATTTCGGTGGATTGAGCATTATTGAACTCCTGAGAAATAACAGCAGTGAGCTTGTAGCAAGCCGAGCGTCGTGTACTCATTGAATTGCCTTCGTAGTGGCCCGTAAAAAAATATGTAGGATAAATCGATTATTAGTCCGACGAATCATTCGTTTCTCTCTCTAATGCTCGCCAACGTTAGGTACCATGGGGAGAGCGGCGAACTACCTGTGCTAATATGAGCCTTGTTCAAGCTAATGTTCGCCTCAAAGGGACGCTAAGGAATAACAATCACTTTAGACTAATAAAGTATTATTTCAAAGCGACGTTCGTTCATTTCGCGCTAAGATATTGATTGCTGGAGCAGAAAATGAACGACAAACTTCCATATATTTTATGCACGTCGAAACCACAGCGCTGATACGTCAAAGTGACGTAATGGATTGCAAATTATTTTCTGGTACTGGGGACGTTGTGGCACAGTAAAAGTTATATAGAAAATTGCTAAGTGCTGTTTCTGGCTCCTTTAGAAGACAATGTAGTCCATCTTTACCGATAAAAAACTAGGCCCGAGCAGACATCGTCAAAATCAATGACGTCACGGCGAGTTGGTGCAGAAAATTTAAGGCGGCGTCAGTCAGTTTCAGTTTATTATCCATTCAATACAATGATTATGTAAAAGATAGTATATAGACGAGGGTCCCAAAGTTAACGGCTATAACGGGACCCTCAGTTCAAAAAAAAAATGTATACCAGACATGGGTTAAAGCAGCAAAATGAACAACGTAGAAGGAAAACAAAAGAACGCGCGAAATGCAATATACAATAAACAAAGAAGTGCATATAACAAGAGGCATAATTATACAGAACAACATATTATCGGGCATAAAACTATTTAGAAAAAATAAAACAATTAAATTCATGTTTGAATGTATTCAATGATGATGTTTGTTTAAGAGGATGTGGTAGGTCATTCCATATTTTTACTAAACTAAGTGCGCCACCTGAATTTAGTTTTTGTTACTTTTATAGCTTTCCGCTTTTCTGGCGCTTTTTTTTCTCTTTTTTTTTTTTTGGTGGGGGGGGGGGGGGGGTGTAGAAGCGTAATTTACTAAAAGAGCTGAAAGTAATTTTCTCTTTGGTGTGCCTTTAATTCTTGTATGAGTCAATCTTATGCATGCTCACAGATTTAAAGAGGGGTTCCATAACATTGACAAAGAAGGGGGGGGGGGGGGGGGGGGGACTTGAAGTGGTCAACCGCCGAAATGAAGTCAGCGCTTCGTGTAAAACGAGCAACCAGTTTATCCGAGTATTTCGAAAGGCGGACACCACGAAAAAGATGTTACAATTGCTGGCATAATCATGCAGGCTGCCCTTGACCGCTGAGCCTATAAGCCGTGCCCTTTTTATCTCCAAGCAGCATTCATGGACCGCGAAGCCCTTTCAGCTTTTCATAGTTTCAGTTTTCCATTCCGAAAAATTGAGTGGGGATGTGTACGTATGTTATCCAGTATTTATACCTTTACAGAACGGTGCCAAAGCCAAATCTACATCTTGGTCACTTTACGCATAAAAAGAAAAGGCGTGGCTTGTAAAGAAGCTGAATGTGACACGCAGAAACGTGCACTCATGCGTGGCGATGAATCACTTTTTGCCAGAAACAGGTATTTCTAAGCTCTCGTGGGAGACGCCCACTCCATGCATGAGAGCCCCAAAGCTCTCGTGGCCTGCAGGTCCTTGAATAAAGTTGATTTCATTCATTCAAGCCCCTACATAGTAGTCGCGAACGAAATGTACACAGCTTTTCGGACTCCACGTGGTGCCTGAAAGACTACGAACATGCTACGCGCTTCCTCGCGCATGCGTCCGCTGTGTCTCGTTGTTCCTCATTTCGTATATGAATCCCAACGCTCCATCTCGTCTAGGATGAGCTAACCGGAAATGTTGCCTGGGTGACACTGTGACGCTTCTCTTTGCTCATTATCTATATAGGCCTCGGTAAGCTGGCTAATAGCGCCGTAAGTGTAGGGGTGTCGGACGACCCACCTCCGAGCCCCGTGTTCGTGCAACTAAAGAGCCGCCAACACATAGCGATGGGTGCCCTTGGTGTCACCGACCGAAATAACTACAACGAGAGGAGATTATGAGATTTCCTGTGGCAGCATCGGACTTTAAAAAAAAAAAAAGCTCCATGTGCAAAAAAAAAAAAAAAACGCATCGTTGGAAAACATCATCAGCAAAGAGCAATCGCTGCGAGTTCCTCTCCTCGCTCTTTTTTTTTTTTTTTTTTGCATTTTATTTTAGTGCGTCCTTTCGCATTCCTTCACCTATACACCACAGAAAACTGCGAGTGATTCTATGGTAGCACGCCGTCGCACATAAAGTGAAATTATCTAAGTTGTCAATGAAACATAAAATAGCTAAAGGCCTCGCGGTGCCCTGGCAGGTCAGTTCGTGTTCTGTGGTCGAGAATAGGAAAACGGCTTCAAAGGCAAGCAAAACAGCACTTATCTATGGCTGCTCCGTTTCTGTTGGTATTTCGCTGCGTATACGCAATCCGTCCGCTAAGTAAGTGGATATCCTACAATAAACCTACAAGCGCTGCCATTCTGATGCCACGAACGAAACGCACGCGGAATTCTATCCGGATTATTAATAAACTAATTCGATTGTTCGCGCACTTAGCTTAGGAACATAGTGTAGTTTTCAACTAAAAACTAACGAGGTTACAACACATGCCCACCGTCCACTCCATCCCCCATCTTCTTGCCATTATACACACGCGTAACACCCCCCCCCCCCCCCCCCCCCCACTTTCGCAGAAAAGCTGTAACTGCCGGAAGACCGACACAGATATGATGACTGCATGAATTAAGTATCTGCCAATTCACAAGGCATGTTTCCCACTGGGTTTTCCAAACCACACGCGAAAAATGACAAGTATACTGTTTTTGCCTTTTCGTCAATACGCGCGCCAAATGCGTTGCCCGCCTAATGCTTTGCTCGCAGACAAAGAAGGAAAAACAAAAGAACAAGAACAGAGAGAGAGACGCGCAGCGCAGCAAGCACTGCTGCAGCAGGACAGTAACAAGCCACAGAGATAGTTTCTTCCATTCAGTGTGAAACTCAATTATTACCAGCCAATTAGGCCTCATTAAAAGCCCTGCACACTCGAGCAGAGGCTGAAGTTTCGCCACAAAAGCAGCGCCAGATAAGGCGCCTTTGGGTGCAACACCTAATGTCCAATTAAAAGAAACCATGGCAGGCTTGCCTATTTTCTCTCTGCCAGACCGCAGCACCCGGCCCCGTCCCGTTTTCCGCCCGTCCTTTTATTTCGTTTCCTTCATGCAGAGCGACACAGCACCGAGAGCTGTCTGTACTCCCTTTACGCTTTTATCGTTCTCTCATCCCTCCACAAATGGGTTTCCCGGTTTCTCCCAGTTTTCGTTCGACACTGGAGCCAAGGAGAGACCCAGTGGCAGAGACCGGCGTTCCTCGTGCGCGGGTTGGAAAATCCACAGTGTCACGTCGGGCGCGCTCGCTCGGAATACTGCGGACGTCGCGTATATAGTCAAAGCGTTCCGCACACTCATTCAGGTCACCTTGATGTCCTCCGGAGGCATTACAGAACGCACCACAGTTCCGAAGAGGCTTCCGTAGTGGAATACGTTCGCTCTTATAAGATGCCAACAACGTCTCCACGCAACTAATTTTGAGCTCGATTAAAATCTTCTTGCCAAACATAAATAGAAAGTATACAGCGAGTGCGTGCGTGCGTGCGCTCGAAATTTGCGGTCCAGTTTTCAGAATTTGACTGGGCGAAGGCGGAATAGGGAGGAGAAAAAAAATAAGCGGAAAAAGCGTTAAAGCTATATATAGCTATGAGAGGATTCCCGTCTCGCGGTTGCGGTTCCATAATGACTACAGACCCCAGGTGACGTTCGTTCACTGGACATGTATTCGTACGTGCTGCGCGCACGTACGAATAATTGCCGCTGTTCTCAAAATAAAGACAAAAGAACAAGGCCTTCTCTCTCTCGCCCGCCTTCTTTTTAGCTTTTAGCGGTCAATACGTACCTAAAAAATAAACACAAAGAAAGCCCGTTTACCGATTCCGCATTAATATATACAGACATTCCGAAAAGCCATACATACACGGAATCTACGGTTAAGTGACGACACAGGCCAATCATGCTACAACGTACACGCGACAAGGCCTATCAGCGCCTTACGGCTATAAGCACTACTAGGAGGCCCGTTTGCCGTTTACACATGGTTTGCTACCCATCTGTAGGGTAGCAAACCGGTTGTGCTTAACTGGTTAACCTCCCTGCCTTTCCTTCTCCACTCTTTCCTTCCTTAGGAGGCCGCAATTTTTTCTAGGCAAACAAACAAACGGCAGCGCTCATCCGCCGGATCCGTACTCGTCGTCCCCAAGCCTTAAGAACTTCCCGAGTTCCAGGGTCGGCTCGATAAGCACAGGCGACAGTGCATGCGAGAATCGGAAGCGAATGTACTTGGCATCGTAAACATCGTAACCAGCAGCCATGGTCCTTGCAGTGAGCTCCGAAATAGGCCGACGTCATTTTCCAATCATAACCTCCCCGGGCACGTCCCTTCGCATATACCACAGCGGCGTGTCACGTGTCGGCACTCGAGCCACTATACGAGGACAGCCGAGGAGCGCTAAGTGACATTGACGAGAGACGATCCTTGCCGCACATACATAAACGGAACACGTCAATCAGCTCCCCTAGTGGCTTTTCTCCAGTCCGAACTGTCACCGCAGCCACCGGACATGTCAAGGCTGAGCGACCGTGAGAAGGAGCAGTTGCACGCGGCTGTATCGGCGGCGCATCGACAACGGGACGCCGTGAAAACAGACGCGCCCCGCGTGCAACCTGCGGCGACGAGTCCACGGTGAGCGTGGGCCAGCGAAGCGAGCCGCGGCATCGGCTGCAGGGAGAAAGGACAATCAGGAGAGGAGCTCGCACTGCTCGCATAAAAAATGGGGCGACCGGGGGATCCGGCGGCGTGAAGGGTTGGCAAGAAAGATGGCCGGCCATGTTGGTGCGCTAATTCGCGGCGCCGGAGGACGAGCGGCGGCTCCCAAGAGGTGCATTAGTGGGGCGCGGGCAACAACGGCGGCCCGGGGTCCGAACCCCCGGGTGTAACGAGCCCGGGCCATCTCTCCGGTCCCGACAAGCGGGGCCCCAGCTGCCCCGCGCCTCCCGGCAGCGTCCACAATTAGTTCGGCCTGTCTTTGCTGCTGCTGCCGCCGCCGCCGCCTGGACGGGCCGCGTGCGCGCCACTAATGACGTCATCAGGCGCCTTGGCCGGAATCTGCCGCGAAAAAGGAGAGCTCTGGCGACTCTTGAGCGCGCGCACCATCAACGCGCCCGAGGCCACTGCACTGCCGCGGACGCCTATACACTCGCCAGCGGCCGTCTTGTCCAGTGGCTGACTGCCGGCAAGAGAAACAAAGAGTGCCTGCAACGCGCGCACGGCCTCACATGAACCCAACTTGACATCAAGAATAATACAATTTGAAGCAGCAAGGGACGTTCCTCAAGAATTTTATGCTTCCTCTATTTTGTGCCAATCTTGTTGGGCATACAATGCGCTCTTCTTTCTTTCTTATTAATGCGATTAGCATTATTTGAGAACTTCACTCAGCTTGCCGTATATATCTAACCTCTTTCGCATACCTATAGTGACGCAAGTTGTCTATTAGCTTGGGCCAGTCCAGTGGTGCATGTTGTGTGCTGGCTGCTGTGTTTCCAAGCACACAACATGCACCACTGGACATGTGCCCGAATAGACAACCTGCTGCTGGCTGCTGTCTGGCCTAGTAGACAACGTGGGTCACTGGATATGTGCCACAACTTCAGAACTGCGTATGTGACATTGGTATGTGGCCAGTCCTCCACAACGGATGTGCCAATGTGGCACAGGAATATGTGGCCTTAAATATATTAAAGCGACAGCGCCCCATCCGCAACAGACACCTCCGCGTCGAGCGTGGCCGCTTGATGAATAGCCATTGCAATGAAGTTGCAGCGAGGATGCTAAGGATAATTGGGGTCGTTACGGAGTTTCAACTGGAGTGAAGTGATTGCATACTTATGCTGCTAACCCTATCTAAGTAAGCAAAGATGGCTACGACATCCAGGTTCACGGCGGCCCTGTCGCCTAGTGCTGTACTCAAGTTTTCCGTTTGTGGCGTAGAATCGAAGTGTTTCGTTGAAGCCGAAAGGGCCCTTGCTGCCGATTACCTTATTTTGACCGGTCTCAAGATTTCTCGAAACCGAGGAAATCGTTGCGCTGTGCGTGCGAACGTCCAGCCTATCTAGCGAGTCGCATCAGTCTTTTTTTTTTTTTTTTTGACAAATCCTTTTGAGCGAGCCGGAGGTTAAAAAGGGGAAACCTGCGGCTGAACCCAGATCGGCTGGTTCTCGGCGCCGCCGCTAGGGGGCGAGCATTTAGTTGAAGTCGCGAATAGTTCACATAACTAAGTGTCTCGCCTTGAGCGAGACAGTTGTAGTGATCGAAACCTGGTGGTGTAACCATTTCCGTGATGCAACGAACGCGCCCATGCGTCTATGATGGCTCCGCTGACCGCGAGAATTCTGTACAAACGCCGTGTTTTGTGACGTTTCTCGCTTCACTTTTTGTGTCTTTCTCGAACTTGCAGGCGCCAGTACTTCTAGGCCCGCGTATACACAGTCCCGGAAACGTGGTTGTATACATATATGGAGAACGTCCCACGCGCTCTCTCCTCACGCGCAGCGGCTGGCGGTGCCCCATGCACGAAACGGCATCCCATCTGCCCTGTATGCGCGTCCCTTTGCTCTTTCGGCCAAACCGAGGGGCTATAGCCGCGATCGGCTCGCTGCCACCGGTGGCCGCACGAGCACACACCTCTTCTGAGGACGCTACACGAAATGCAGGTCTTTCCGTCCGTTCGGTTAGCCAGCGATTATTGACTTATTTCCACGTTTCGAGGAGGCGCTCGCAAAGCGCACGCGGAAGGTAAAAAAGAAAAGTGCGTGAGGGCAGAAGGAGAGATAACACCAGAGGGAACACGGTACCCCGGGATAATTCGGCTGTGCAAAGTGAGACCGGAGCCGTTGAACGGCAGCGCCTCGAGGCGTATATACACATGGGCCGACGCGAAGCGGCCCGTCGGTGTAGGTACAGCTTCCGCGGTGGCTGGCCACTGCGGCCGCCGCGGAGGGGGCACACACGCCGAAGCGTCCCGGATGGTGGCCAGCTCACGCGCCCAGGCACGAGAAACGGCTACGGGACTTGCTTGATTTATAGAGCAACTCCCTCGCCCTCGGTGCACAAAGCATTCCGCTCGCCACGACCGCGCGCGCACGCCGTCCGGTCGCAGGAGCGGCGGCAGCGCGCGCCAGCCATCATATAGTTGGACGCTGGCGAGGGGCCAGTGCCTGCGGGACACTTTTTTTTTTCTCTCACTGTCCGAGTGTCCTTCGCTTGGTCAGTTACGACCACCAGGCCAGCTTGTCGAGAGGTTCATCTTTATCGTAGCTTATGCGAAACACCTCAAGCCACTGGAAGGAACGACGCGCGTGAACGAAAACTCCGTGGAACTACTATATAGGGCGTATTTACGCGCATAGCCGCCGACGGACGCTGCCGCATGCTCGAATACCAATATGGTTCTACGACCAAAGTGATACTTCAGGGTGTCGAGAGACGTATGCATTAGCATGCATGAGCATACTGCGCCCTCTATTTAACACAATATATATATATATATATATATATATATATATATATATATATATATATATATATATATATATATTGCGTGTAAAAACATTGAGATAACGGAATTGTGCTCTGAGGCCATAATTTGGAATTATTTCATTTTGCATTATATTTCGCACTTCATCATTGGTTACGATACCGCCATGCCTCCATTTTGGGTCAGTTAGTTTAATTCATCTCGTCTCTCCTATAAGCTTGAATTCCCTTCACCGCAGTGCAGGATTGCCAGCCGGTCTTTGCGTGGTTACCCGCCCTGTCGTTCCCCTTTCATTTTCCCCTCTCTCTATGTTTTCCACGACGGGTGCAGCACTCGGTGCACTACGACGGCGCTCAACATCCGCAAAGTCTTTTTCTTATAGGCGCGGCACGAGACAAGAGATACGCAAAAGTGATGGGCAATTTTATGCGGCGCGTTTGAAGCGGCTGATGTAGCCGGTGTAGCTCTGCACTCGGCTGACACAGAGTAGATCCGCGGTGCAATGCAGAAGTGACGGCGGATTGGCTTTCTTTTCAGCCTGCGGCGGTGATCGGTTACGTTCATGACGCTGTACATTACTTCGAGCCTGAGAAGAGACGACAGCAAATAATGAAAAAAAAAAAAAAAAAAAAAAAGCCGGTGCACATTGCAAGTCCTAATTTGATTGGTTCATGGTGTTTAACCTCCTAAAATGACACTATAGGGCCGTGAGGGACACATTAGTGGAGAGCTCCCGATTAACTTTGACCAGATGGTGTTCTTGAACATGCACTCATAGCACGGTACATCAGCGTACTTACATTTCCAAATGTCAGTCCTGGAATTATGACACTTTTCCACATACCCCTGGTCCCCTCGCACCTATTATATCTCCATAGCGCTCTGTTTGATTATGGCTGAATTTCTCTTCCTCTTCGCTATTAATGTTTTGTCCTGTGTTTCTGAAGATCTATTGCCCTCGTTTATCCATACACCGAGATATTTGTTGTCTTTTACCCGAGGTATTTCCTGGCCCTGTATTGACACCGTCTGTTCACTGTTTTGATTGTATACCATAAGACCACATTTTCTAACGCTAAATTTTAATCCTAAATTCTCTCCTTCCTGCGCGTTAGCCGACATAAGCGCCATCTAGGAACTATGAGGAGAATCATGCAGGCCTCGAGAAATCCTGGCGTTGAGGAAGGTGAAGGTTTAGCAGCATTAGAAGGCTGGTGCGAGAGGGCGGCGGTGGCGGGGTAAGGGGAGGCTGCCTGCCGGGTGGTGAACGGCTGTTTCAAGCAACGCCGTCACGGGTCCATAAAAACAGCTGTGGAGTTTCTTAAATGAACACTGGCTTGACATTTCCAAATTGTAATTTCTTACAATAAATAGAGATCGAAACCTTCAAAACCTTAGAAAGAATGTCGGCAAGTGCCAGTGAGCCCTAGATTATTCACTTTGATACTATTGTATCTACGAACCATGGTTCGGTTTGGGAACTTAGGAAGCGGATGCGTCATGATGGAAAAAAGAAAAATGAAAACGCAGAGCATCCGCTTGGAGTCCGGCCGTAGTGAACACACAGAGCAAAGCGCAAGCCTCGCGATGCATAACTATAGCGGGCTGAAAAATAGATGGCGAAGCCTCGACGAGGTCAAGTTGATTCGCTAACCACAGTGTCTCCTGAATGCTTCCGTCTCGTTTTCAACGCCGTTTTCAGAGACAAATGCTACGAAGACGGGGAGAGTGCAAATCACATTCGCCTACTAACTTCAAAAACTATTGAAACAGCTTGAGCATATTGAACTGAATTGAGTTTATTTCCCATTCTTACTTGAGGAGGGCCGAGGTAAAAAGCTGCATAGGCATCTGCATACAGCAGTTACCACAACTCGGCGACCAATCCGGCTTTCTAGAATGGCAAGCACCATACTTAAGGAATAACGGAAATAAAAGCACACGCAGGCGTATACATAGCAGCATCAAAATATCGTGACGCGCCCCACGGAGACGCGCCGGGCGATGGAAGCGGTGAACTTGCCTTTCACATCGCTGGCTGTTTGACTGATTGGTTGAATCTGTTGACTGAAAACATTGGAAACGTTAGTCTCCATGGCCGCTTCACAACAAAGAGTTGTTAGATGAATGGAGAAGTCACATCCGATATAACGAGAGTTGAAGAACAGCATGCAGTGAAGAACACTGGAGCGATATGAATGCGCTTAACAATGAAGTTCTGGAGTCTTCCGTGCGTGCATGCGAACAAGGCAATCCGACATGACGGCTTACCTCACGCCCCGGACAGCGGGTTATCATGATATTCGCTGGCGAAAAAACCGTGGTCATTTATATTGGCAGCGTCGCGAGTGTACGCTCGAATCTAGTCCATCGACGGGTAAGAGTTCGTGTTCGTTTCTCCCTGGTTCGACAGTTCTGTACCGCTCGCATGCGGGGATATATTACACAAGTCTGGTACCAAACCAGTGAAACACACGGGATGTCCAAGTCTGATTTATTCCGTGGTCCTTTTAGTTCTTCTTCCTCGAAAACCTTTGACATACAGGTAATATACATTTTTTCTCTTCTCTGTTTCCTCTTGAGACAGTGCACATCCTCGCATGTGGCCAACCATGGAACGGCAGAAGATGCATGCACCATTCCAGGCCATGTGGCTGCGCTTTAACCAGCAAAACTTAACCAGAAATCCTCAAACAACCAAATATCGAAGGATAAAATGGCGAGAGACTATATAAGAGTGAACAATATGCTAGATAAAAATATCTTTTTAGATAAAAAGTTCAGTTTTCCTTTACGCAAAGGCAATGATAGTGACACAGCATTGGCCGTATACGACACACATTCTTCGCAGCGTGTATTACGGCGACTGACCGACAACTCTACGGTACAATCACAGCGGCTCTCGGAGCGTCTTCTAAACACACACAAAGTGCCGGATACGCAAGACCGGAAGATAGACCGATTGTCCCCAACCTATATAATTACACAGTGATCGCTTCGTGAAGATGTCAGGCTTTGTCGGCCTCCTTGACATGTTCTTCCTTCCTCGATCGTCGTTTGGACAACGCTTGTCGGTCTTTGAGTGATATCCGCCATTCCGTAGAGGAGCAAAATGGAATGTCGGATTTTACTTTGGTTTTCGTCCCCGGTAGAAATTGTTCTCATTTTCTCCATTTGGGTGGCCCCGGGAGCTAATGAGTATCTCGTGATTTTCTGTCTATCAGTTCGCAAAAACCCTTACAGCAAATTTACGCATCCGATCCATCCAAGAAATCAATTACGCGGACATCTAGGCGCGAGTGGTTTATTTTTGGACGAATAGTGCTCATTGAAAAAAAAAAAAAGCCAAAAACGCAACAGAAATAAAACAACAAAACGACACGAGCACTTCGTACTTGCACGCGGACAGACAAGTAAAAAAACGAAAAAAAAAAAAAACGATTGATGAGCTGCCTGTTTTCAATCGGACAATCGAAGGCGCAGCCGTGACTGTTTCAACAGCGCGAAAAGGTTCAAAGCACTTTCTCATTCATTTCGACTGTTAGTGATTAGCTAACCTCTCATTTGGCTCCTCATTTAGCCTAATTTGTTGTTTTAATGGTCAACAGAGTATATGAAAAAAAAAAAAGAGCATACACACACAAAAACTGAGTTCTTTGTCAAAATATTCTCTTTCACTCCCTACTATTTTTTTTTTTTTTTTCACGGGCGGGGACACGCATTTTCATCGCTGTATACTTCAACGTGCACGGTTTTGATCAAGCTTATACTTTTCATGTCATACCGACTGCGCTTTGCACGCCATCGGAGGTGCTTCTAGTATTTAAGAGCTACAGGTGTTAATGAGACTTTGTGAATTGTTTTAGTGTATATGTGCAGCAGTATGTAAGCCCCTCTCTGTCTCTCTTCCTATGAAGAACAACTTAGGGTTTCTGATCACACTTATTCCAGACGCACAAAGAGAGAGAGAGAGAGAGAGAGAGAAACGAAGTATACTGTGTCAGCCGTCCCAACACCCGTGGATGGACGGATGGATGCTCTGCAGCAGCGTCGCGACGGTTATCACCTGGCCCGTCAGCATTACAGAGCTCAAACACCCTCGTTGCCGCACCATTTCGCGGCTTTTTTTTTTTCGCCGCTATCGTCTTGTTCTCTCCTGCAATCTCCAACTTTCTCTTGAAGCGTTACATTAGCGGCCCCACGGCAGGGTTCACTTGAACCGATTCGAAAAACCTTTACGAGGCTTTTGTTCGGATGCGCTCGCTCAGAAGCGACCTCTTACCTGACACAGCGAAGGGGGCCGGCCAGACGAGCTCCGGAACAAAATGTGTATTTATTAAGGCGGGCCGCCTGGCCTGTCGAACGCAACGCACGACGACTGCGACATCGCGGCGCCCTCTTATAGGAACCGCATCGCGTGGGCCAGCCAGCAGCAGCAGCAGCACAACGGGACCGCCGAGAGGACGGGCGCCGCCGATTGAGCGCCCCGTCGAAGACGGATGCCCGGCACGCGTGCCCCGTCAGGGGACACGGCTTTGCTCTTCTTGGCCGCATCCGTTACCCCCCCCCCCCCCCCCCCCCCCCCCGGTCGGACGCACCTGGGCGCCCGGCGGCGCACACCTGAGACACGCCGCGTGTGCTAAGTGCGTATACGCGCTCCCGTCATCAGTTCGCCTCCCAGTTCCCTCGTTATTCGAAGGCTGAGACCTCTGGAACCTAACAGCCTGGGACGTCGTTTGGCGGTCAGCGCTTCGTCACGGATCTACATGCCCAGCGCTCTTATTCATTATTCGTTGACTTGTTTCGGAAACGTGTTTTTCACGCAGAGAACCTTTGGGACGTATAGTTTCCTCAGCGACTGCGAAGGAGCGCGATGCCTAATAAAGCCACCGGCGCGTGCGAAGCTAACAGGCTGCTATATATACGGTACATCTAATCACCTATATTTAAATTACGCACGGGGTATCGCTGCATAAATTCCCTCTGTCTTCCACATTTTCTATGCCCACACGCAAAAAAGAAAGGAAAAGAAAGAAAAAAAAAAGGAAAGAAAGACAGAAAGAAAGAAGGAAAAGGAAAAGCGCGACGTACAGCAACACTTTGAAGGGAGAGGTGCAAAGATATGGATGGCGACTTGGTAATCTTGAAGTGGTTGTAGGAACATTCATCATACCGCGACATTTTAGTTAGGACACAGCTGCCTTTGGGTTCGAGTGTCGAAGAGGCGCACCATACCAGATCGCGAGTCCAAAAATGAAACAATAGAAAAGCGATACGTTCAGAGAAGGCCGTATGCGATTATCCTCGGTTTCCCCGCACTTGGCTCTGCGAGCCTTCAATCGGAAGTTGCTGGCAACGTATACAGGCGCCGCTTGTAACAACATTGACCTCTTCAAACGATTCAGTGAGCCAGTGGCTGCAAAAGAAAAAAAAAAAAGAAAAGAACAAAGAGAAAATTGATTAGGAGGAAGATCACGGGAAAGCTACGTCGTTTCCTTTTGCGCCACAGTGATAGTGCTTCGCGTATACTCGTTCTCTTTTCTTTCTTTTTTTTCTTGTTTCTTCTCCTTTCCTCAGCGCTCATATTTCTCCTTTCAGCAGCAACGAAGTTATGGGAAGACTACAAGCTCCGTGAAGCAGCACCGCAGTGCATAATACAACCAGACGCGGCGAATCTAGTGTTGGGAAAAAAATAGAGAAAGAAAAAAAAAAAAAGGAGAAAATGTCCCCCGCAATTCCTATACCAAGCCGCCTCCGAACGACCCCTCTTTATGTCCCGATCGCACCTGCTGCGGACGAAGCGCGAAACAAAGGCAACACGAGAAGCTACGCATCCAGCCGTGTAAAGTGTCGAGTGAAATCACTACACGCCGCATACCGGAACAGAAACCATAGGGAGCCACGGGCCGCAGCAACGAGCCTATCGATCCCGCGCCGTGCGACAGGAGAGAGAAAGGCAGCCGAGCAACGCGTCGCGAGTTTGAGGTTTACCGATTTCGCCCGCGCATAAAGAGGAGGATCTCACCGAGCGAGTAAATCTCGTTACCGATAATGACGCAAGAGTCCGATAGCGAAAGCAGCCCGTGTTAGCGCCGCTGCTGCTGCTGCTGCTGTTGCTGCCCGGAGGCGCGGGGGGCGCAAAGCAGAATGCCTGGCCCTGAGAGTAAAGGATAAAGAAAATAAAGAGAAAATGGGGGGGGGGGGGGGGGGGGGGGTATAGAAGCGGGAGGGGACGCTGCGCAGCAGTAGCGACTCGCGGCCCGTTTCAGAAGGCGCAACTTATCGCAACCTGAATTATTTAGGCAGGCGCGCTCGAAGTCGTCACCGCGCGCGTTCTCTCCCTCTCTCACACATATTTTTAAGGAATAGAAAGAGGAGTGTCTCGAGCTCGCGCGTTTGGCTCATCTGAGGATGCAAAGCGACTCGATCTGCCGGCAACAGCCTTCGCGCCGGGGAACAAGAGATGAAATCACCGAAGAAAGTGGAGGAGGGAACGCGAGCTGGCGCGGTCGCTGGGGGCGAATATCGCATTGCGGAGGGGAGGGTGTTGCTTTATCGGCACTGCTCGAATATTGGTAATGCGAGCGCAGGTCAGAACACTTCCTTTGCTGCGCACGAACGTTACGCTCAAGTATAGCTCCAGCATGGAGAGCTAATTTTCTTTCCACACCTATGAAGAAAGCCTACTGGCGCAACAAGAAACAACTGCTGTGAGGCGGAATGCAAGCGTAGCTTTGAGAAAGTGAAACATATTCGTACACACAAAATAAAATGGGCACCGTGCGCATTATAGCACGCAAAGCAATAATGAGTTCGCACGCGTATATCATTAGACGGGTGCGCATATAACGTGAACAAGTCAACAAGGACCATATCTTTCCCTGCTGTGCAGTCAGCACCCTCTACCCTTTCTCTGCCCCTCCATCTTGAGAAAACGGTGATATTGTTAGCTCATTCTATTCTACACTTCCAGAGCACGCCGAATCTCACATCAATACAGGCAACAAACTTGTAGGTTACCGAAAAAAAAAAAACGGCGTCACGTCCATAGGTATATATACGTACACAGCCACTGGGTGCAGTCGGACAGATGACTCGCGCAGTGGCATCCTCAGCACTGCTTCGGCAGAGCCCCGATGAACCACGCGCTAAAGCTCACGTCGCACACACGCCACAAAACACGAAACAGAAAGGAAAAGGAAAAGCGGCCAGCTCGCGGAAGACTTCGCACTGTGTTCGTCAATCGGGCTATCTTTACAAGAGCGTACAAAACGATCGCCAGGCAGCGGCCCTCGTCTGCTGGGCGCACCAAATGGCCGCCCCTGGCAAAAAGAAAGCCGGCTTTCTTTTCGCACCGTTTCCTTCTCCAGGTGTAGGTGTTAGTTTACTTATTTCGCCGAGTGAGCCGGGCTGGCGCTCTCACCTGGCCCCGACTGCGCGCTGGACGGACAGGGTCGGCCTCGCCACCACCAGCACCGCAGCGGCATGGTAAATAAAGCTTCCCTCGCTCCCCAGAAAGGCGGCCCAATAAAACGGTCTGCCGGCGTCATCACCTGCGCACTTTTGGAGTCCACGATACCATCGTTACCATCGTATGAGCTGGGCCCCGCCGGCGAGCGGGGCGCCACACGCCGCCGCCTCTCAATGGTCTCCTCCCCACGCCGCGTATACGAGCTGGCCGATATCGCCCGAATCAGAAAAAGCCGAACAGAATTGCAACCCGGGGTTAGAGCATTCAACGCCGCAGGTTACAGGGGAATCTCTTGTCACCCTCCCCGCCGCCCCGTTCTCTTTCGTTCTTTCTTACTTTGTTTCCTTTTGGTTTTTTTTTTCCTCCTTCTTTTCACTAACCGCTCAACGACTTTCTTCTTCCTTGTGGACCCCCTACTGGCTTGCACCGGCCGCATCACTTTCGTTGCGACATCCTCTCTTGCTCCCGTCCCGGTCAGAAGATCAAAGTACACGTCTCTGCAGTGGCACAGGTTTGTGGTTAGGCGGGCCGCCGTGTAGACGAGTGTGCCCAGCCTGCTTAGCTGCTGTAGACATCCCCCCCCCCCCCCCCGCCCCCTCCCCTTTCAGAAGGCGATTATTCGCACGCTACGCAGAAAACAAACCACGTAGACTAAACTTCGTGGATGAGCCAAGAAGGCTGCTTGGAAGCAAACTCAAAGGAGCGTTCATTTGACCCAGAATCCAGGTCAAAGAGCGGCTTTATTGAGACCTCTCCTCGAGTCCCCTGTGCGACAAGGAAAGCGTATAGCGGTGCAGAGCAGTGAGGCGCGTTGACGCGTCGTCGAACACTTTCCAAGTGTTCGAACGGCTATACACTATATACGGGCTATACTGCTATCTCTATGGCTTTAATGCGCATACCGTGCCAATGCTGCGCAATTCACTCACATCGATGCTACTTATGTATAGGTACGTTGCTGTACGTATCGCTAATAACATCATGATTTGCGGAAAATGAATTTATGCGTTGGCTGTCTTTAGTGAACTAAACACAAACAAAGATGCAGTTATCGCTGGCATGTTAAGTACAATCACCAACGCTGTAATTTAAGGTAACCTTTATTATTTTCAAAACTAAAACAGTAAGAACATGCTGCAGTGCTGACGACGCATCATTAACATATCATCGACCGAGGGTCATTAGCGTCTATGCTTAGAGGTAGTGTGCTACAGGTCAACGGACGTGATTTACGACGCATGCGACCGTAACAGTTAAACGTCGATAATAGCCGGAGGCCCGCCGGCGTGCACTGTCACTCTATTTCGCAAAACGCTGTAACTCTGCATGACGCCTGATCCGTGGGTCCTGGAGGACTCTCAGCATCAATGAATGAATGGATTAACGTTTTTTTTAAAGTAGGACGGAGCTTTGTCCTAACTATTGAGAAACAGGAGACTTGGAAAAGGATATCGACGAATAAAGAGCCTTCGACTTATCGCTATAGCTGTTCTGGCTTCTATGAGGTGCGCATAGGACTTCGGGATTTCTTGTATGCACTCTAGTAAATATCAATATGCAAAATTTTAATGGTTTAATTTTAATGGCACAAGTTGCGTAAAAAAAATTCTAGAGGGTGTTTCGACACACCCAACACAGATATTTCCATGATGTTTTTTACAACGCTCTTTTGACCAAGCGATGAAAGAAAGCCCGCGAAATAACGCTTGTGAAAGTTACCTGTATACTTTAATATTTCCATAACTGAAATTAAAATTAAATTCTGGGGTATTACGTGCCAGAACCATGATCTGATTATGAGGCATGCCGTAGTATAGAGGACTACGGATTAATTTAGACCACCTGGTGTTCTTTAACGTGCAGTCAATGCATGGTACACGGGCGTTCTTGCATTCCGTCGCCATCAAAATGCGGCCGCCGCAGCCTTCGATACCGCGACCTCGTGCTTGGCAGCGCAACGCCAAAGCCACTGAGAAACCACGGCGGGTCTCCCATAACTGAACTAAACTAATTAACTGGCTAAACGTTCCACACAGAAAAATATGTATATTCTGAGTAACTCAAAACGACTGCGAACAATATGCCACACAGACAATACGTAGTACATGAACAATAAACATAACAGCGAATGGCAGATAGCGTTCGGTCGTTCTTGCAACGCGGAATGCCAGGCAAGGGGCATTCCATGTCTGAGGTATAAGAGAAGTTAACTCTATCGTTAGCAACGAACCACACTTGGAAAAGCAACATGGCTAGTAGAAACTGTAAAGAGCAAGGATCGAACTACATAAACGAGTGATCGAATACCTTCGCGGTGGCTGATCAGTGGCTCGGGCTGTTTGCTGCTGAAAGCTCGTGGGTTGAATTCCCGTCCGTTGTGGTCGCATCATGGCACGCGTACAGCGAACTTTGAACGTGTATAAAATAACTGCAGATGGCGAAAATTAATCCGGAGCCCTCAACTACGGCGTTTCTCATGGCACCTAGCTGTGTCACTTGAAGACGTTAAATCCAATCAATCAATCAATCAATCAATCAATCAATCAAGCGAGCAAGCAAGGTGAGTTCGCGAAATCGTAATAAGTAAGCGCTGGGTACAAGCACAGTTTTAATGTCAGCGTATGCGTGTTTTCAGTCAGTCAAAAGGTGCGGGGTATAGGCACCGTGCATTGCAGTTTGCGCTAAAGCCCCTATAGGGGCTTTAGTTTGCGCGCGATCTATGCGCCACTACAAGTGAAGCTTTGGGACGGCCAGTGTCAAAAGCAGCAAAACTGGAGAGACGCTGTATACATTCGCCGTGATACTTTCGATCGCTTATCACGAAAGAAGACTGTCCGAGTTGTGAAAATATCAAAGTGCGCATGCTCTGCATATGATAGCACGCGTTCGCAATCGATATGAGCAGCGGGAACAATTCTGAGCTTGATATCGTCAAAGCGCAGGGCATACCTCTCAAACGAGCGACGATAAGGAAGCCGTTGTCGTTCGGAATGGCGTATCATTTTCATCGCCTCTCTAGCGGCCGGCGTCGGCGATACTGGGGCGAATCATGAAATGTCGTAGCGCCATCTGAACAGTGAACGGTGCCCATAGGGTATACGTCGTCCAGTGTCGCGGTTTCAAGTTGAATGCTCCGCACAGTGGTACATTTTGATAACATTCTCGAAGAAAGGAGGAAGCCTCGAGGAAGGAGAGAGTGAACGGCTCGTCGAAAAGCGAACGCGTCTCGCGTGAGCCATCGTCGAAGCCGGCCCCACAAGTAGAGAATGGCCGGGCGGGACGCAGGCGCCGCGCCTGTCGGCCGGTGCATGGCTCCGCCGCATACGCAACCGCGTCGTGGAAGCGAGGCGACAGTTTAAACGTTGCGCGCATGCGTGATTGGTCGTCACGCACGCCGAACGACAGGCGCATAATCCCGCGCGCCCCGGCGCGCCTTTATGGACGAGCTCTTGAACTCACGGCGTTTTATCACCTTTCAAGGCGAAAACCGAGGCCAACAAAAGGAACCCCCTGCGCCCAGGAATGGAGTCAGGCCCCTAATCCTCGGTCCAGCAATGACGCCGGATTACCGCCACCACGCGAGATGGACGGGAAGACGACGAGGCGACCGGCCAGGGCAGCTCAAAATTATATTTGATAATTTACGGCGCCGCCCGAGTTTGATATCGCGCTGCCGAGACGCGAGCCGGCGCGCGTCCGTAAATCAGGGGATGCGAAATTTCTCAACCTCCACAAGGGGATCGCCTTCTTCGGTCGCCTCCGCATCTTCCAGCTGCCTCGGCCACTCGCTTTTCTGGCGCTTTTCTTGTCGAAATCTTGGCCACGCGGAGTTATTATTTTATTGCACCTGCCTTCGGGGACCCAGCGATCTGGCCGTTTTATGGCGGGTCAGCTCGTAAATGGGGACCAGGCGCGCGGTTACAGATGCGGCCAAATGCCGAAGACGAGGGGGTCCGCGGATTGCTTATCATTTCCTCGAATATACGCTCCTCGGCGGTGCGGGCACGTCCCGAACGCAGGAGCCACGCGGCGAGAAAAATGTCCACGGGCCTCTTCGAGAACGCGGCCGGTCATTCATCGCGTGTCGGGCCACTGGTGCGCTCGGCCTTCCGCGGTCTCATGTGCGCGACGCGAAACTCTTAACGGCGTAAGCGACGTGCGCACAGGGGGGATGTTTCTCTGCAGGCGACAATATGAACGCAAATGCTGAACTCTTCGTTGAAATGTTAACACTGGATGGAAAAGCAGCTATACGGCACTTGACTTTTCCATCGGGGGCAGAGAGAAACTCCTCTCTGGACTGATGCCCCTGAGTGCTTTTGAGAGGGGCTCATGCGCCGGGTACACAACAGTCCAGAGGGCATTAGACGACGCCCATGGGAGCTCTCGTTAGCAAGGTCGTGGTCGTTGTTTTTTTTTTTTTTTTCGTCTTGTCGCTCTTTCTTGCAAGTATGTGCGTTATAGTATATGCGCGCGTGCTAAAGCGTCATTTTTTAGTTTGTTATAGTTATTATAATTAAAGTCATATTTCTATTTTCCTGGTAAGCGAAAGTTTGCTTGCTTCTAAACTGTTCAGTTGTATACAGTTAACTGTGCCCTACACACCTATATAACTACCTACCTCCTCTGGAAAAATATAGTATACAGAATAGTTAGTTGACGGAAATCCTCGGGTTAAACGGATATAAAAAAAGGAAAACAATAAGAAATAGGAGAACGAAAGGGGTGGAGGGGGGGGGGGAGGGTTTGGATTGGGCTTTGGACTTAGATGGACACCTAACATGAGGGCTTTAGGTGGTATAAGAAACGAGTGAAAGAGGTGGATGTCGAGGAAAATCTCTAGTGCCGACGACGACTTCCTTCAATTTCACCTTCGCATGAAGCAAATATCAGTCAATTCTAGAATAACGTTCGGTACATTTGCGTATGCGTTAAACGCAAGCGCTTTGCTGAACGCTATATGGTGTGCGTCCCCTGGAGACCGGAACACGAACGCAAAGTAAAGGTTAGCGGACAAGGCGTCATCTGGGGCCACGTGTCAGATTTGTCCAAGTTCTACTATACGAACCTACGGAGGTCAGAATCGGCAGACGATTTCATAAATTGGGCCCGCTATCCACTCATAACTTGCGATTCAGGTGGGTTGAAAAAAAGCGAGAGCATAATTAACAATTCATTAAAGATGAGCGATAGAAAGGGCGCCGTCATCGAGACAATTGGCACTGAAACGGGAGCCGCGGATGCCATGTTCGACAACACATTTCTTAGCGTACGTTTAACTACGTTTACATAGTGTATGCTAGCCACAGAAACCCAATAGCGTATACGCAACATGCAGCTATTGACTCTTTTCGCGGAGATGTTTGTTTTAGAGAAACGAGATGGTGCTCACGGCGGCGCGCCATACGTTCCCTCAGCGACCGCGTACGAATACGAAACCATTACCGCTTCTACCGTGCTTCTGTGCGATCAGCTGTCGGAAATGCAACTGAGTTTTCGCTAACACACTGTGCTCCAATCATGCTAGATTGAATCATGTGAATTGAAGACGTGTGCAGTTGTTGGCTGCAAAAATAGTGACTGGCATGTTAAGGAATGGATTGAATCTGTGTGGCAAAGTTCACGGACCGCTGCTGCAACTGTCCGAACGTGTTACCGGCACTTCGAGATGTACGGATTTCCTCGAGGATACAGAAATTTGCTCATCCGCCAGCCTTGTATCGCTAACCTTCAAAGAAAGGGCTTAATCCCCAGAACGTCGGCAAGAGTTAGTACCACTCGTTAAACAATGACAAAGGGAGTAGCGCCGCTTCCTGTTATAGTAAGTTTAGCGCACGTTATCTATACAAATCTGTCCCAAATGGCAGGAAAACTTACGCCCACTCTATCGCCGACGTATCAAGAATAAGTGAATGGGCGCACACTTGAATATATGCGCACTATATACGCACAATAAATGACGGACTACACCGATGGCGCACGAATGGTCGAAGCTGAATGTTTCGTGACGCTCCACAAGAGTAAGCGAGTTACTAGCTGCAATATATATTTGCTACAAGGTATTACAATGTACAAAACAGCTACGTTTCAAGCCTTGTGCGCAGCAAGAACAAATCTATCAGAACTGAGCACACCCGCGAGCGATTAGGCAGAAAATAATCAGATAGTGGCCGCACCGAGGAACTTCACCGAGTCAGAAACTGACAAGCCACTGCTTCAAAATATTTGCCGAATAAAAGAGCAAAACACACTAATCCTGACTGAATTCATGAGCGGAATGTTTGGATAACTTGGAATAGATATTTAGCCCCGCTTTTAGAACAAGCACCATATACGCTGCTTGAGCCGTTTGGACATAGCTTAATCAGCTCCGAAAGCGCTTTTGCATGTTCTCTGAAGCTGTGATCAAAGCTTCGTGTCGTCCACCTAGTCACCGTCTACGATATCTCCGAAAACAGAGGTTTTCTAAGCAGCGCTGGCGTCATACACTTCCATTGTAAGCAAGGAGGCAACGGAGGCAGTTGAGGCAAGCAATGGACGCGTCACCACGTGATCAAACATGGCAACGCCCACTGGATCGCCGCGAAAAGGGTCCATAGTGAGGATAACGCCATTTCGTTACGCATGCGCAGAGGCAATAGGGAGTTTTAGTATAGCGGAAAACAGCAAACGCAAGGATTTAGCGTTAGCGTTGCGTGCTGCAAACTGCGCATGCGCAGAACGTAACCGTAGCCAGAACTCTTAGGTACGTACGCTACTTCCGGAATATAGCGTTCAACGCTAACGCACGCAAGGGATTCCGTACGTAGGGCAAGATGGCGGCGCCTGTACGTTGAAGCGAGAGCCGTCCACTTCGGATCTATATCGAGTCGTCGGCCTGCACTGTTCGGCTCATTCGTTCCCCACTAATGCTCGTATTTGCTTTAGATTTGTGTGATGATGCTTCGACAGAGGCGTACAGGTGACAAATGGGCGTTGTTTTCGATAGACGTTCTTGATTAGCGGCGGAGTAGGCTTAACGAGAGGGTTTGCTCATGTTTGCTCATGTTTGCTGTATCCGCCTCGAGATCGCGCCCAAGTGTATTTGCGTTAGCGTTAGCGTTTTGCTCCGTTCCGCTATTCTAAACCACTACCTTGTACCATGCAGTGCAGCCTTTATTTGAGTTAGCGTTGCGTCGCACGCTAACGCTAACGCAAGCGTTTTCCGCTATACTAAAGCTCCCTATAATATCCTTGCGCAGTGGAATACAGTTCCAGGCGTAACTGTGTGATTAATGGCAGGATCGGTGAGTTTAGTTATTGCTTGGTACATTATACGCTGCAGCGATACGTGAAATGTTAGGGCCTTTGCACATGCACATCATATATAGCGCGAATTCAACAGCCGCTGAGCAGACGACGCGGCGCGGATGAACACATCTCGAGGGTGTTACGATTCCCTTAGGGTTGCGATGCCCGGACCACGTGTAGTCAATTCCGATTCCCTTTGAGCGGCCATGCTCGGACCACGTGCAAACGCATGGTAAACGGCGTGCCTAACGATCTCGCTCGTCAGCATGAATAGACGTGTCAGTCGCGAGGGTCAGAGACGAAACCTGTCGTTCCGCCCTGCAACCCTTCCTCCCCCGCTGACGACATTCACCCCGCTACGGTCACCCACCATCTCTACTTCGCCTGGTTTGCCCTGTCCTGCAGTGGGGAGAAGAGAGGGGGAGAGTGCCCGGATGGTGGAGGGTATAAAAAAGCCAGCCAGCAGCGACGTAGAACACTTTTGCTTTTTCGCAGGTGCATGCACGCTGAACTTTTCTTGTATGTTTTCTTTGGAGCACACCGCTCACTCGTAACCATGTATTAAACTTCTGTTATTTGTTCTTATACGTCGCCTCGTATTCCCTGCCGGACCCTCTCCGATGGTCAACCTGGTTCGAGCTCCAAGCAGACGCTGTTGAAGGTTCACCCAAACCGCGGCCCGTAACAAGGGGCATTCGGCCTTCCTATCGGCTAAGGAGTCCTGTAGCTTCCAGCGTCCACAGTGCTGTATACGACTTGTGAGATGGAGTATAACTAAGGATAGAGTTAGGAAAAAAATTCACGCAGAAACTCCTGTGGGAGTTCTCTAAGTATGCGTAAGCATTGTGCCACTTGCTAATCTCCACACAGCCCGGTGTCATTATCAATGTTATGAAACTTGATCCGACCAGTATAAACCCTTATCATCCCTTATAGGTCGTTATCAAGGTTATCGGACTAGATCCGACCCTTATCAACCCCTATCGGTTGTTATCAACCTTATCGGACGCGATCCGAGCCTTATCTGTCCTGATCAATCTTATCGGACATAATCCGACCCTTATCAACTCTTAACGGTCCCTATGAAGCTTATCGGACTTGATCCGACGCTTATCAACCCTTATCAGTGATTACCAACCTTATAAGAATTGCTCCGACCAATATAAGTCCTTATCGCTCTTTAGCACCTCATCCATCCACGTCGAACCATTATGAACTGTGATGAGACCCATATAGCCCCTCATCACTCCTTGTCATCCTTATCAACTCACGGACTGCTCATCTGTCTGTGTTGCGCGACGTGATGCGCAGGATCCCTCAGAGATTGGTGGAATTTCGGTCGGTGAAGGAATGCCCCAACGGAAGGAACATCCCGCGACCACCGAAACGCATCAGGGATCTGGCGTGTTTGGCATTAATTTATCGCAAAATCGGAAGTTTCCCAATGTCTACAGTGCTCCAAGTCGGCTCTACAGGCGGTCCTAGGAGATCGCTTTTATTCCACTATCACCAAATCTTTCAACAAAGCCTTCATATAAACTGTTCTCCTTTGACATTTGTTTTGCACCGCCGGTAGCAAGACACTCAGATGGCTCAGATATATTCACCTTCTTCAAGCGTGGGTGTTTAGCCCAGCAATAAAGAAGAAAAAAAAAAAGTGGGTCTTAGCTCAGTGGGTAAGACACTCGGCTTCTGAGCGTGGGGTCGTCGGTTCGAAACTCACCACCGCCACCAATCTTCATTTCGAATTATTTTGTTTTATGCATTATCTCCTTTATATCGATTCGTCTTACGTGATAAATGGACGGACGGGTTTCCTCGTTGTGTAGGCATAGAAATGCTTGCGCATTTAAAAGGTATCCCGAACCTGCGCTAAAATTCTATAAAAGGGCCCTAACGTGTACCGCTAAAGCAACATCTTCGACTTTCCGTCTCGAATCAGTTCTACTCGAGTGAAATGCGAGGATAAAGCTTTACTTTAAAGCTTGCATTCCTGAACGTACATGAGTTTGTCAACAGTATAGCAAGCTTCTCGCTTCCTGGGGCAAATATATAGCCTATAAACGTGCATTGCACATTCAACAACGCCTAAGAAGGAAGGAAGGACGGAGGAATAGACGGAAAGACAGGGAGGTTAGCCAGTTCTCAGACCGGCTGGCTACGTTGTGCTGGGAAAAGGGGGTAAGGGGAATAAAAGATATTAGAAAAGAGATGTTAAAAAAGGGGGGCGGAGGTTTGCATTTGGCACAGGAGCTCCCCGCATGCCAAGCATAAATGCAGCAAATAAACGGACAACCAAACGAAGCCTGGCGGTAAACTGCGTCCCGCCACAGTATCACAGAACGGCAAAGAACGGGCCATGCCCACAGCGACCGGTAGCCATCAAGTCCAAGCGCGGCGGCTAACGCCGGTCCTCCATCACCGGACTGACTGAATTTTTAATTAAAAAATAAATAATTCTGAGCTCTCACGTGCCAAAACCACGATCTCATTTATGAGGCAGGCTGTAGTGGGGAACTCCGGATAAATTTGGATCACATGGGGTTCTTTAACGTGCACCCAGTGCACGGTACACGAGGTTTGTTTTGCATTTCGCCCCTATCCAAAGGGGGCCGCCGCGGACGGGAATCGAACCAGCGACCTTGTGCGTAGCAGTGCAACGCCACAGCGGCGAAGTCACCACGGTGGGTTGACTGGATTAATAAAGCGTCTAAGCTGCGAGTGGCAGAAAAATATTTTTTTTCTCTTTTTCTTTTGGTATCCACTGTACCGAACTGGATCAGATTTGTCACGATTAAAAAATAAAGAAAATATTAAGAACACCAGCCTACCGACTGTAGGGGCTGGATGCTTGATTTAGGCTGTGAATATTACGAAAATGGTTGAAATTTACCCAATTTAGAAAAACTGAAAAATCGAGTTTACAACTATAACTCAGGAATAACAAACAGTGCCATAATTTTGTAAGCCCCACCTGTAGGGATATATCTAAAGGCATTAAATTTATGTAGAATAGTTGCTCTTAAATGTACCACTAATTTGTGGGTAGGACTTTTGCTAAAACAATTTCACGTGAAAGGGTAACTCATATATGCCATATTTGTCCACTTTCGGTGCTCTAACAGATGCTGTTTACAAACCTGTAATATGTCTTCTGCTTTTTTTTTTTTTTTTTTTTTTGTGCGCGCATGTGTGCGTGCGTGCGTGCGTGTGTGTGTTCTCTCACCCCCCCCCCCTTTTTTTTTTTCTAAATTTTTCTTCCCCGACTTGATGATTCGGGGAATACTTGTAAAAACTACGAGGCCTTCAATGAAAATTTTGCATGCTAGAGTCGGTACCATTCATCCTTCTTTGTTAAATGCAACAAATTTCATGGAATCGGCTCAGCGGTAGTCTAAGGAGAGAATTTGTGCGTTTCACGTGGTATTTCAATTGGTAAATTGGAGCTGGCCCCGAGACAAAGCTTCCTCTTGAAGTAAAACCCACAGCTTCGCTTACAAGAGGCCCGGCGAAAGCAGAGAGACTGCTCAGCTGCACAGACGTAGGAAACATGAAGGAGAGTCTGATCAAAACATAGAACGGGGAAGGGGGGTGTTGATGCACACTCAAATTTGTTAGCATACGAATTTTTTGCGCAACCTAGGTGTACCAAGAGCAAGCCATGTGTTCCGGCAGAATAAGTGCAACGTGCGTGTGTGTGGGGAGGGGGATGAGACGGCGGAGGAGGGGACGACGATTACTACATAGCTGTGGGCAGTCATTCCGACCGGACAGAAAAGTAGCACTTGCAGTGGCACTACAGCGGCAGACGAACAGCCCATTCAGCTTTGTCACCCGCCTTCGTTCGGTGGTCAGCTGCCCCCAGGTGCTACTCGGTATATGATGGCGCGCGTTACGTGAAATGCATGCCACGCTGGCGGGGCGCCCCGACACGAAATTGGCGCGAGCTGTCGGCGCTCCGGTCGCGCGCGCCGAGACACTTCTGCGCGACGGCACCAGCGGGCGCCGCGGGCAGCGAGCCGGAGAGCGAGGGGGGCGGGATGAGCGACGCCCCCGGCGCACGTGATGGGGCGGGACTGGCGACCGGCCGGCAACGCCGCGCGCTCGGCGCGCACGTGGGCGCAGCGAAAGCGCGCCAGGATTCAACTCGAGCGCGGCTCCCGGGTCCAGCGCCCACGTGCGGCGCGGCCTGCGGGCCTCGCCGCGCTGGGCTCTCCTCGCGCCACGAGCGCTGCAGCTTCCAACGGATGCCGCGGCGGAAGTGGCGGTGAACCCCAACAATGGCCGAATGCAGGCCGTCGAGACGCAAAAGCAAGGCCGAGAAGCCCCGGTACAAAATTTGCCAGCCAAGCTGTGACAGTATAGGCCTCCTAAGAAGTTTTCAGATGTAGTGATTTTCCTCCTTTATATCTAGCGCTGCCATTTGGCGGACTTTTCTGTTGAATTTTGCATTGCATTTACACGGTGTGTCGACGAAATAGCGCCCGCTCCTAGCCACAATTTTGTTTGCTTTGCGTCTTCTTTTCTACTTTCTGAGCGTTAACTGACAGTTTTGAACTGTACAGAGGTTTAAATTATTCCCAACCATGGACACGGAAGCGCAATTGGCGTTTCTATGAAAACTGCGCCTCTCCTCGTCCGTCCCCGAAAGTTGGCATTTATTCACGCAACCCACGCACCCGCCAGCCTCGGGTGGCAGCGAGAATGCTGATGAACGCGCCCACAACACGCAGGTGCCTCACGGCAGACAACTCGGTGCAAAAACCCAAAGATGCTCCACCGGTCCGTAGACCGAAGCAGCTGGCTCGATACGGGGTCCACGTAGTGTAAGGGCCTCAGGCAGGCCTCGGCTCCTCATGTACTGTCACAATAATAGTGCGGCATTTTTAACTGGCACGTTCAAGGAACGCTATCAAAGTTCAGAAGATTTAACTTTTTTCTCTCTCCCCCCTTTTCCACAGAGAGCAGAGGCCGTTGAGAGTAATCGGTCCATCCTCCGTACGCATGCACGACGCGAGTATGGCTGTCTCCAAGAGCTGCGTGAAGCTGCTGTCGCCCGCATACCCAACAAGTTCGTTTTGCCTACATACCATATCCTTGAACAAAACAAACATTAACAATCCAGAATGTCGCAACGAGGCCTGACCCGAATCGCTGCCATCGTGTATATAATATCTCCGCTCGCTCGTGCGTATACACATTGGGCGTTGCAACATTCATTCCGGACAATTCAAAGTACACGTAGCTTGCCGATTCATGCACCGGCTGCAAATTATCCAGACGATGGAGCAGGAGATATACCGCATCTGTGAGACAGCACTAATTTTTCACATACCAAGCTTTTCTTTTTCTTCTTTTTTTTTTCTTGTGCTGATAGTAGTTTAATGACAAAACTTCAATTCTAATCTCCAATTCAAATTGCATCTTTCCCCTTCGATGCCATAGTCTTATTGCTTTCGCGACGGGATAGGAGCGGAACCTGTTTTCTTCCGGTGTATCACATACAGGCGCGCGTAAGGAGACTTGCTCGCCAATCTTTCTAGACAACATTAATCAACGGGGACAACCAACAACGTAAAGAAAAAGAAACAAAGAGGGCTAAGCGTGCTGTGACACGCGAGCTTCTTCCGATACACGCAGCAGCACGCAGGGACGTTCGTGCACGACGTAACGCATCGAACAGGCTGTGCACGAAACGCATGATGGCGCGTATAGCCGTATGCTCGACCTGCTTCGCGAAAGTGAGCATGGGCGTGCTCGGCGCCAGATCACCGAAGACGCTGCCTTGAATGCCCCGTTAGACACCTGTTACACGGGCGCATTGCGGTGATTAATAGACTGCGAAAACGCCCATGCGAAATCGACATTCAGAGTTATGCGCAGGCACTCGAGTCTCCCTATCGGCAGTGAATGGTGAAGCACAAATAGAGGTTCCCGTGTCGCTTGCATATAAGTTACGCCTTTGAAGTATACCCGCGAGTGAGTCGTGCATCATGAGCGACAACATATGTATTTTGAAAGAGAAAAAAAAATTGTCATCAGCCTGAAGGTATAGATGAAGCAACAAAGGAAACCCGTACGGGTTTCTCAGGAGGCTTTGCAGATGAAGAAAAAAAAAAAAAATCGTCCCGGGTTCGACCCCTGGATCAGGACGAATTTTCTTCAACTACGAAATTTTCTGAGAAACCCACATGTGTTTACTTTTGTAGCTTCGTGCGCCTCTCATGTGGCTGACAATTTTTAATGCGAAGCATTCGTCTCCGAGTGCAGCCACTTTTCTTCCAAATGGGCGGGCGGGCGAACGGCGTTTCTCATCGTTTAAGCGGCCGATCCCGGTGATAGCGCAGCATATATCTCGCCGTTTTCGTGGGCCGATACCGCGGTGATAGTGCAGTCTAAAATGATGTACCACAGGGGCTACTGAGTATGTGCCACTGGGGCCACTACACTGCAGCATATAATCTGTACATAACCGTTCGCTACACAACATTTACATTATTCATACAACCGTTCTCTACAAATCATGAATGCTTTGCATTACGTAGACGTCAACTAGAGCTGAGTCTGGCAAGATGTTCCCTTTCAGGAAACTTCCTCCACCTTGTGAATTCACCGCAGAACTGGTTTGACTCAATCACCAGCTGTTACACGCGTAACGCATCGACTGCGGCGCGACGTCAGCGCTGATTTATGTGCATGGCCGGAAAGAGGTTCAATGGTATCGGAATCGCCGACTCAACAATACATGGAATGATCACAAAGAGCACCCCATTGCATGTTGCCCCTTACTTTTTGGCTACGCTCACTTCACATTTAAAGGACCATTTTCAGGTCCTCCAATAAGGAGCCTTGCACCTATACAGCGAAGACAGAGCGCGGTGTATACCTTGCGCTAATAAGTTTCTCAATTCCACGGGAAGAACGGCATACAATTACCAGTTGCTCATCAACTGATAACTTGAGAGGTTTCGTTGCTCTTACATGAAGTGAAACATCATATTACACCACTTATAACCAATTTTGTCCCCATAGACACGGAACAACAACTGAAACCAGAGCACAATCAGCGTCCACGTTTCCGCAAAGCATTGGCAGTTTCAGCTGCTCCCCCCCCCCCCCCCCCTCCCTTCTCTTAAAGTGCTTCGCACATTGGCGCAGCACATTTGCCATTGGCGGGCCTTGTAGCTAAGTCGTTTAGTCGACTAAACTCAAGGACGCAAACTCAATCCTTCTAGGTCGGCTCTGTCGGCGGCGTTTTTGATGGAGGGCAATACGCAGGCACGGCCTTATATATACGTTGTGATGTCGGTGTTCGGGAAGGAGCCTCGGGCAAACTAAGCACAGCATCGTTTACAGAGTTGCTTAGGGGCGTTAAACCGAGAGAAAGCAATAAACATTTCGAGGTCACTTCCAGCGATCTATCGAACGCATTAAGGGGGACCTTTCTCACTTCTTTTTGGCAGTAAAACAGTAAGATAACAGTGAAAATGGCGCACTGTGCGGTTGCGAAACCATCCTTGGCGATTTTCGTATTTTATCCGGCGCCTCTTGCGAGCTATAATTCATATATAGCGAATTGCTGACCCGCATATCGCCTGCACATGAACAGTCACGTCACCGGAGCTCTGATATCGGCAAGTGTACAAAGGTTCCCGTGTTTGTAAACCTCTTGTTACCTATCGCCACGCCATCATGGGCCTAAAAGACTGCTAGTTGGCTCTCCTATCGCGTGTACAGTTGCAGCTCTAATTGTCTGCAGTAAAGCCATAAATTCATATTACCCCGTCGCCGAACTTTCATCATTCACAAAGGATCCAAGGTCTCTGCTTACATGTGTAATTGCGCCTTGTCTTAATTAATGCGAAATCGCCAGTCTAGGAATTTGAAGATCACCTCTATCATTCTGTGAATCTGCATGCGTAAGCAACATGGAAATCGCAGTGATGCTGTTTCTGAGCTAGTACCCGGGGACCGAATCGCGTTACTGTCACCTCCAATTTGCTTGATTATGACGTCGAGAAGTGTGACGGATTTTGAAACGGACTCAAAGGCAGCCCCTTGACGAGGAGACGGGAGTTATAAAATAATTAAGCTGAATGCGCAAGCACTGCTGCCACCATGGCTACTATGATGATAAGCGCAGAGCCTACTGCGCATATAGAACAATCCGAACATCGAGGCAACACGTTAATTCCGCAGTTCGTTAAAAATCAGGACGAGCTATATGCGCATTCACAACGCGTATAAAACCACCCAACAACGTCTATTCTAGACAATTCTTCCTCTAAAGAGAGAAAGTGAAACGCGACTCTCGTCACCAAAGAGAGAGAGCGAGAGAGAGAAGAGAGACGGATACGAAGAAGCGAGTCTCACAACCTAAGCACGGGCATTTTAATTCCGATAACCCGGTGAATTCGCTCGATCCATTGTGAACTGAGCAGAGAAGCCAAGCTCTTCACTTCACTCCCCCCCCCCCCTTTTTTTTTTTTTTTGTTCTTAAAGACGAAGAGATCCTTCTCAAGTTCTCTTATGTTAATTACGCACACTGCGGTCAGAAGGCCCAAAATCTTCTGCCGGGAATGTGTAACGCGAACCTATGCAGGTCAAACGACAAAAAAAGAAAGCTCAGCCCGTGCAGCCTCGCAGGACAAAGCAAATAAAGAGCGCTGAATGCGGCGACAGTTGTTCCTCGTGCGTCAAATCGCAGGTCTCGCGCTGTTCGAGGTACGACCGAGCCTCGCTCGGAGTCCAGCACTCACCGTGGTGGCGCTTCCTTGCGCAGCCACGGCGGGGGCGCGGACGTGAGGCGCATCTCCGAGAGGGCCACCGCACTCACAGGAAGCAAAAGCGCGCATGACGGCAGGTGGCACGTCTCCATGGCGTTATGGACCGACTGCGTTGCGGGACGGGGGTCGTTTACGGACAGATACGCAGCCACAACAGCTGCCACCACCGCGAAGACCAGCGCGCGCGTCTTCATTTATCCTCTTCCCGCAAAGCGAAACGCGACAGAAGAACCGCCGGCGCCCGAAGCTTCCTGTATGTATATATGCGCGCGACGCAAAACGCGCCCCAGAAGATACGCCGGCCAGTTGTCTCCCAGCGAGCCGCGTCCGTTTTAATCAGCAGTCATTCCTCGTTCGGCGATTTCGTCGGACGTATACACGCGCGGCGAGCGAATGAATACGCACGCGGAGTAACGAGCGGCAAAAAGAAGCAAAAAGAACGGAGGGACCATGAATATGGTCGAAGCCCGGTTGAGTGCCGGTTTAAACGAAATACAACGTCGGCTGCGGGAGCACGTGGAAACACGACAGTTTCCCTTCGGACAAGCCTTCTCTTCCCCCGCTGCAGCTTAGGTCGATGCCGCCAGACCGCTGATAAGACGACCTCGCTATAGGAAGCGCCCCACCGACCGGTTAACTAGACAGCCAGAGCAGAGCGTCTTGCATGCGCTCTTCATTTTGTTTCATTTTATCCGCTCCTGTGGGAATCAAGACGGCAGTATCGGCGAAAGGCTATGAGTATAAGTATATATATTCTACGAGCACGCTGCTTCGCAAGCATATCATACGCAGAACGTTTTCGTTGTTTCGAACGTTCGGTTTCGGCTCACCGGAAACTAACACAGTAGGATCTCGATGATAGGTATTTCTTGAGACCCCTTAGGAATAATCGTATTATCCATAATAAACCATATAGCCACAACGCCAAAGCGAATGTAAAACATTCTTGTTTATTTATGGTGATTCCTATGGGATGAAGAAGTCATTCTTCGCTTTCTGGATCACTCTTCCCTCAATGTTGTCAAGGAAGCCATTTTGGAATGTGTAACGCTTCACGCTCTTTGCCTGTAACCTTCGTTTCTAGCGCTCACAAGCGACGCACAGTAGAGCTTTGCAAGTGCGCAGGTCTATGCTACGATCACGGAAGACGAAGATTTCAAACTCTGACTTCGTATCTGTACGCCGCGGCCGCGCACTCATGACCGTGAGATGTGTGGCGGCTCAGAAATTCAAATCACACAACACGGCCCGGAAGAGCCCCGTTCGAGTCATCCCGAAACAGCGCATTGAACTTAATGCATTCTGGCCGGGACCTTCGAAAATTTGAATGACGCCTAAATTCGAAGCAACCGTGACCGTGCCACCAAGATTTGACTGTAATACAGTGAGTGCTTTGCCTGATTGCGTGTGGAAGACCGCTAAACAAACGACCAGGTGGTGTGTCTCTAAGCAGCGCAGTACACAATATTTAGACGAACCAGCTGCCCCTCTCTCGAAGCCACTAAGCTACTAAAAAAAAAAAAAAAAATCAGTATCTGTAGAGCTACCGGTTGAGACTTCACCTTTCCATCTCTCTCAATCATCCACATACAGCGACTCCCTCCCTCTTTGAGACAGTCATGCGAGGAAAGTACGGTTTCGCAAATGCGTGTCATATTTCACGTGGCCACTTGGAATATACACTCAAACATACGGACCACATCGACTTCTGCTTCGTCTGATACCAGTGAAAAGGTGAAAAACATTCCTCGGAAGTTTTCCGATTACACCTCTTCTCTCGTCACCTGTGTCTGGCCAGTGCTCTACTGGAATCCCCAGCTCACAGCGCCGAAAGGATTCGCGGTGTCTCTCTTCTGGCGCTTCAATCTCCGGACAAGGAGCCCTCATGTTCCCTTAGTGCCCACGGGCACTTCGCAGTAGAGCAATACAGGCACTCCTCGACTTCGCTGAGGAGGCCCATGTTTCCGTCTAAGACTAGGCCGACACGGGAGCGTATACCCACATGAAAGACAGTGTTGGATGAACAATTCCTGTGCGTGCTTTACCCCCGCTATCGAGCTCCACATTCAACTCCTTCCCCCGACAGCGCGGTTGAGGTGTCCCCCATTGTACGAAACACTTACTGCTGTTTTCCTCTACCGACAACCACTTCTGTTCTTCCTCCCCTTTTCATAGTGAGTCGCTGTTTTTTTATGAGTATTCCAATCGCCCACTCTATAGTTTGCCTTCTTGGAGTTAAAATTTCCCATAAGACAGCGTTGCCCGCTCTTCTTGGGTCGAGCTCATATGCTCCTTCCACCAGAAAACACCAACTGCACCATCTACACTAGAAGCTCGCAGACGTCAGGTCCATATCATTGCCTTTTAGAAGCTACATCTCCGCCTACCACTTCACGCACGCGCCATGTAGCACGTAAAGAATGCAATGTACCCTGACCGTATAAGTGTGCCAAAATTAATCCGGTGCCCTCCTCTACGGCGCCTGTCATAACCCTGATGTTGCTTTCGGACTTTCAGCTTTACCTATCTGGTAAGAAACAAAAATTTGCTTCCGAAAAGCTACCAAGTGCCTCAGTTGCTTCTCCCTCTCTCTACCTGTTCCTGACTTTATACTTGAGAGTAGCCTGAGAGACCCCTAATTGATGATGTGGATATTCAGTTAGTAAACAGAATTACACGGTTCGTCCTGTGGTCTGCTTACGTGTGATGACAATCTTAATGAGCTATTATTATGCCTAAAATTTCCGTCATTATGCCGAGTTCATAGTCCTGGGCCATCTTTAATGGATATACTATATCTGTAGACAGTGGGTCGGACAAATACCATATAGGGAAGTTCCGTCCTGTATTAGTGCGAACCAATTACGTGCTCATAGTTTCGATTGATGCCCTTGAGTTGACGGCGATAAAAAGCGATCCGTGAATCACGGATAATAAGTTCTACAAGGCACTTTCTTCACGAAGAAGGCCTGAACGCATTTATTTATGTATATTATAACGACGTATGATAACGTACCACTTATGTAGCGTGTCATGTTTCTCATACTCACGTGTGATTCGATGACCATGTTATGAAAAATTACGCAGTGTGCAAGCTTTTAGTACATACGATACTTGTTTTTGCGCAGTAGCTCCTCGTTTGTGCAACTAGTGTACCGGCCTAGTTACGGTAACGAACGTTACTGTCACTGGATGCACTTTTCTGACAACTTATAGCAACATATGCATATGAAGGTAGATTGCAAAGCTTTTAATATTAAATACTTGGGCGTTTCATTTTAGGAGTGTTCTCCTTGTACAGGTTAGCCAACAGGAACAATATCTGGTTGACTTCCCTGCCTTTCTCCAACTTCTTTATCTCTCGATTTCGCTACTGAGGAGCCCACATATAATTATAAAACGAACAACGGCACAAAAAAGCAGCCTTCTGCGGGCGCTGGAACTAATGCGTGTGCCGGTGTGAAAAGCGTTCTTTATAGTGGTCCGTATACCATCAGAGTTTCCACGACGCCACCTATGACACATTTTCTTATAAACGTCACAATAATGTTGCTTCCGTCACAATAATGTTGCTAAAGCACTCCCTATGAAAGCAATGGGCACATACGTTGCAAAATGCACGTTGCAATGCGCCACTATTTCTTGACAACATTTTGTTCATGAAAAAGCAACCCCGCAGTTGTCCGCGTTACGTTACAGTCGAGTACCTTGTGTACCCTTTAGCACTTAAGAGGCAAACGTTTTGCGGTCGTAACGCCTATATTGTTGGTTTTTGGCCAGCGCTCCTTTTCTTGCCAACGCTGCCCGCCAGTTTGCCATATGCACCGACGAGTACGTACATAAAGCAGAGGCGCGCATATTTGCCCATGTAAGATATATTTACGGGCGGGCCGGAAGGGGCTTGCCGGCATGCACCAATCAGAAGGTTCCAATCAGAAGACTTCCTCGATGCCAGCGATGCAGACGCAAACGACCGGCCAACTACCATGGCGAAGCGCGACAGTGTCGCTACGTGTCACCGAAAGACCATTTTGTCATACTATAGATCCCGAGTTGTAGCAGCGTGACGGAATTTCGTGGCGACGACGCCGACAAAACCAGTCGGCCGGTCGTTGCTCGACCGGTCTTCGTGCATGCAATCTGCCTGCCGCTCAACGAAAACATCGCACCAATAACGCGATCGCCGCAACGCCTGATTTCTATGGGTTCTATGTATTCGGTACTGCTCAAAAGAAATCGAAACGTGCTTTCGAAGTTAAAATGCACGAACTTCAGCAATTGCCCGCCGCCCACATCGATTTTGAGCCATTGTTTCTGTTCAGCGGTGGCTATGTCACCTACACGCCAGTAGCGTGTAACCACGCTACTGGCGTATATTTGCTAAAGGTTAAGCAAATTTGAAATAAACTACCCTTCCCTTTGCACGCTCTCCACATGAAGCAGGAAGCGCCGGCACAGTGTTGTGCCAACATCGGAATGCGTCACCGTTGTCGAAGGCTGCCTGCCACACCCTCGGGCGCTCCTCCGAGTGATATGTGACCACGTAAATTGAGTGTATGTGTGCTCTTTGTAATACTTACAAATAATTTAATTACCGAGACCGTGTGTTTGCGTCTGTTGCCAAGCGGCCAACAAATGACGAGCCGGTCGTTACAGCGGCGTAAACAAGCGCAGTCCTCACCTATCAGCAGCGTCAGTACTGCGTTTACGAGAGAAAACTACAAGCTCTCTAAATGAGCGATCATGCGTGCATAGCTTCATCCAGTAAAACTGTATCGAACATGTAAATTGTAGGCATAAATATTATGAAGAAGATTGAACCAGGCAGTAATAGCGCGAACTATATACGGTGTCCCGGTCGCCATTTTCGAAGATGTTAGCGGTCAACAATAGTGGCAGGTCTGTGAATGACGATACGGTACTCATATGCGCAAATCAGGGTGTTTTGCTATGCTTTGACAATTTATGTCCGCCCTGAGCGAGTTCCACCTCAGTCGAGCGCACATACCACGATCACATTTACAGCGAACTTTCGGCTATACTGTGAACAGTTTCGCCACACCCAAAATATTTCGCAAGGCGTCTACGAGACAATCATCCACTTATAACGACCTGGCGCCCTGCTCAGTTCGGTTACAACGAACTGAATAAACCATGGCGCGACAGCGTCTACACGAGCGGGGGAAGGGGAGAATGATGCACGGGGCCTCACTTCGTGGCTCGCGAATGCGCTGCCGCAGTCATTGCTTCAAATAGGCAATCACTACTCGTGCTTGGCCTCGTTCAAGCATTTTGTCCACGCATCTTGTACATGCAAGGGGCTTGACCTAAACCCCGTCCGCAGCTCGTCAAACTTGGAGAGTGTCGTTACTGGAGCGACATTACTGAACTAAACATCAGTCGCCGGTTTCTACGAGTGTGGCGCAGTGCACGTCAATTAATACAACGGCTCTTCTGCGTATTGTACTGTTCCTCATCGGTAGTTTGGAGGGAACGTCCAATTATAACGAACTCCCGATATAGCGAACACATTTCATGCAACGAAGGTGTTCGTTATATCCGGGCTCGACTGAAGCGAGGTATGAGCGGTCGCTGTATATGTGCTGATGTAAACAAATGCGCCCCACTAATGCTCTGGCGGGTATCGGTGTTCTTCCGGGCAAATTGCGCGCTCCATAAATTGGTACACAAACGTAGAAAGCTATGCTGTAAGATATCTTATAGCGAGTATGGAAAATGTATTTTTGAGAAAAGGTGACACATAACCTATAGTGACCATCCCATATGGGAATCAGCGACAGTACGCTTCACGGCATCCGCGTCGGCGCGGGGATACGCCCGTAGCATCGTTGTATATCTTGACAACGAAATCGTCCAACTTCCGAAATCATCCGCAGACTGTTGGAGTCGGCGCAGTGTGACAGGGGCGACATAACAACACAGACCGCGGTTGCCAGGAGCAGGCGTGACAAAAATCGGCGGTGTACGCGGCGCGCCAGCGCGGGTCTCCACATGGTTGTGTGCCCCCCTTCAACGACAGGACGTGCTACGACGCACGATGCAAATGCGCGCGCTGGCGCCTGCTGGCGTGTGCCACTCGTTCGGGCTTTACACTGGGTGTAGATTTATACCTACAAAATTTACCAGAGGCAACTCTGGCGATAGCGTCTGCGGGGGCTGCGAGTATACGACGGTCCTGCAAGCATGACAAGGACGGGCAGTACATGGGCCTAAACTATAGTCGCGCGCTATCGGCAAAGAGAGGCAACATTTCAATGAATTCTCGCTGCCACTAGAGTATACGCAGAGAGCTGAAGCACTTGTGATCAAGCAATGAAGTTTGCTTTCCGCGAATGATTTTGACAAATATACGCCGACAAAAGAGTTGCCGTAAACATAACCGCCATTCTTACTATATAGCCATACCTGAGCGAGAGTGCAATATCGATAAGACACAATCCAGCCAATCTGACTCCCGTATGATGAAAATTTATGCAGGAGAATGAAGCAGCGATGGCAACATGGCGCAATACTGGGAAAAAGCAAACTGTAATACCGGTAAATAGAGCGTGCCGCTTCTCCATTTTTCTGGAACCCAAAGTGGCACTTATTCGAGTGACAAGCGAGCTGTAACACAAACGCGTATACAGAAGTACAGGGTCGAATGCACAAAGCTTTTCGTTCGTGAGTATTCGGCCGACGCCTACACTAATAATACGCGCAACGTTCCGATTGACTGACATCTGCTTTCACAAATAGCTTACGAACGTTTATGTGAACACAGGCCCCGATGCTATAATACAGGTCTCTTTTATACACCCATCTTGTGAGTGCATTTCTTTAATTTGTTGCAAAGGGGCTACTTTGGCACGATAGAAGCATACGTGTGGCCGTGGCCTAATGGTTAGAACGCTGGGTTGCTGTGGTGGAAGACAGAGGCTCAATCACGCATACCTTCATAACATTGTAGGCGTACTTCACCCACTTTGGAGGTATCTAACAGAAACCTCGAGGTATGTATCGCGAGCGCGTCACAATGTGCACGAAATCACAACTGTGCACGTAAGAGATACGAGAGATATGTCACTATAATAAAGCGAATAGATTTCTGGAAGAGTTCGGCTACTCGCTTACATTGACAATCATTGTCGGTGGCTTCTGTACATTTTTGTTGTTCACAAATATTTGGTCCGCATGCGCTGGTATATATAAACAGAAATGTTTATCTGGAATGGTGTTCGGAGTGTGTATGATTATGTAGTCGAAATGAATATAAGCTAGATGCATACATACTGAAAATCATTTCGGAGTTCCCCACTATACGGCGTGCGTCATAGTCATATTGTGGTTTTGGCACGTAAAACCCCCAGAATCTAATTCTAAATACATATCGAAGCCCTTCGGACGAACGGCAACGCGATTCGGTGTCTTAATAAAAGCGGCGAAATCAAAGCTGCGCATGTGTTCGCCGTGTTCACCATTTAGCGTGGTGCTACGTTGAAATCTGTGAATGGAAGAAACATGAAGGACCAGAGCCCTTATTCACACGAAAGTTTTACGCGAGGACTGTTCGTAAGAGGAGATGCCAGCTACTCTTTGTGTTGGGAAGCGAAAGCGGCTGGCCAATAGCAAAGAGCCCTTACAAACAAAAAGCTTTAGAAATTCGGCCCCAGAATTTTATTAGAAATTCGCCATGAGATGTCAGTCGACAAGCAGGCAATAATTCAGGATGTCATCAAAAAATTCGTGCTTCATGGACACCCTTTTACAAAGGACAGCACCAATTTCCCTAGCACTCATTTCTCGCTGCACTATTTATAAACGCTGTCCCAGTGCAGTGCGCCAATTCCACTTCTTCTCCTACTTAAACATGAGAACGATTGGAAAAAAAAAAAAAAAAAAACATTTGTCGTGGAACACTCAGCAGCCGGTGTGTACGCAGAGGCGACCGCTCAGCCAACTCGGTTACTCAATCCCGAAGCGCATACCGACAATATCTTCAGCAACACCTTATTATCACTCTCATTATATATATACATAATATCACGAAATGAAAACGAGGTACGTGGAAGCACGTTATTCACTGTCCGACGTTTCGTTGTCCTCGTTATATATGTCCAAGAACTGTTCCGTATACTTCCTGTTGTTACTCTGTCGAAGGCTTCCCACCAGCCGAAACGTTAGAAAGTAAAACAGTAACGAACGAGTTTGTACGTACACCGTTTTGATTTTTTGATACAACACCAACGGAGTCATATATATTACAAGGGCCTCTACATTTTAAAGGGGCACTGAAGGGAAACACGTAATCAGTTTAGGCTGACAAAGTTTACTCCAAAACTATATTCGTTAATTTCTCGGTAAGATGTTGATTACAACCGGACAAAATTATGGTCAAAGTTTTTTTTTTTTTTTTAATTTCTCGCTGGAACTCCTGCGCCGGCATGTAAGTGTGACGTCACGGATTTCAAGCTATCTTCTGGGAATTGGGCCATTGTGGCTCAATAAAAGTTGTTGAATCTAGCTAAGTTCAGTATTTGGCTCTCTTATAGAATACAATGCAGTCAATCTTTATCGATAACGAGTTAAATGGGTCCGAGCAGACGCTGTCAAAATCCATGACGTCACCGCGAGCTGGTTCGGGACCTTGAAGGCGGCGTCGCCACCAGTCTTTCGTTCTTGCAACTTTTCTCGTAAGAGTTGCGTTTTTTTTTTTTTTTTTTTTTTGAGGGGCGGGGGGGGAGGAGTATCGCAGAAAGATAACGAATTAATAGCGCTCGACTTATATTTTCACTTTAGTGTCCCTTTAAGGCATGTAAGAATATGGACCTGTGTATACGAAAAAGCTCTTGAGCTCGAATTGCATGTAAAATCAAATGCCAGCCAATCCTGATGTTAGCGAAGGCGGTTGGCCAAGGGCAAAAAACATTTACGGACGATAAGCTTTGTGAACTCGATCCCTGGGGCCGAATTCACATAGCTTCTCGCTCTTTAACATTGGCTGGCCGCCTTTGCTGTTCAGCATCAGGATTGGCTGGCATTTTCTCTTACGAACAATTTTATCGTAAGAACATTTTTCGTGAACACGTTTAGGTCCCGTATTCGACGAGCAGTTCTTACGGAACGGTTCGTAAGAACAGGCGCATGGCCAATCGTGGCTGCGAATATATTAGCAAAGGCAACGAAAAACCTTTCTAATTTACAACGAACGAAAAGGTTCGCGAGTTCGACCTTCGTGGTAGAATTACATCTACGCTTTCGACCTTTGGGGTCGAATTAACGAAGCCTTTCGTTCGTAAGAACTATCTGTCACTGGCCGGTCGCTCTTTGACCATACGTTCGCTGTCGTGAGTGACCGATGCTTGTTCTTACGAACTACACATATAATACGGACTGCTTTTTTGAATGCAAGCTGTCTTGAGCGTCGCTCGTAAGGGCGGAATCTCCGAGTGCCTCTTTGTTTCGCCATCATTTAGCTGCGCCCCAACATCGCGTCTCTCTCTACACCGCCCCATTTTGCTATAGCTTCCCCGGCTATGCGAAAGAAATCGGAACGATTTCCGAACGATTCCCGCTCGGAAGCCGCAACTCCGAATTCCTGGCAGGCCAGGGCATAAACAGTGCATCCGCGTGCTACCCTGGGCGCCTTTCGCCACGCTGTAGCACTCGCCGCCAGACAGTCGCCAACGGACTGGCGGCACGGAGAACAGGTTTCCTCGCGCGTATCGCCGCTTGACCAAACTTCCGGTAGTATGCTGTGATATACGGCGGATCACACTACGCACGCTGTACACACGCCGCTGCACGAGGACGCACTGGAAGGGACACCATAAACACTGAGAGGGAAACCCTTTGCGTATACGCACACAAGCCGAAAAGGACGAGAAAAAAACAAAAGAAAGCAGCAAGAAAGCTGTGGCCATCCCTACCGTACAGCTCTTGACGCATTCTCTCGTAGGTATAGACCGAGAACACGAGAGAGCGCCGAAGGCGGAGGTTGAAAAGAAACAAGAAAAGAAGGGGGAAAAGATGACAAGAAGGAAAGAAGGACGGCAAAGGTCGTGCGAAGAGCACGGTCAGCATAACCATCACGACAGAACAACAAGTATACAACTATACGGACAAACGTAACACATGTGCGTTGACCAATGAATGCTCAAACCGAAGCGTAAATATCTAGCTGGACTGCGAACAGATGTTTTCTGCTTAAATGCGGTATCAGCCGGCATTCAGACGTCAAATATGACTTGACGCTGCGTATACGCTGAATTGACGGCTGAAAAAAAGGGGGGAGCAAAATGTGCGGCTTCCGGAAAATATTTCAGGCAAGTCAAAATGGAGTACGCTACGCGCGTGGAATTGCTTGGATTCAAGAAAGTAGACAGATAAATTGCATGGCAGATGACGAAGGTCGGTCCTCTTACAGGTTATCCCACGGCTCTAGCAGTTCGTTATTCGAGAACGCGCGAATATAAGGATGGATTGACGAAATGTTGCCACTTTCACGGCACGACGTTTAAGCAACTAAATTTACCGTGAAATATAAACAAAAAATAGCTTGTCATGACGCGATAATACTGGACCACTCGTGGCGTTACTATGCGCACTTGACGAGAGTCGCCGGGAACTTAGCATGCGCCATTTGGGAAAACGTGCGCCACGCAGTTTCTCGAACCTTCTCTTCCACTGCAGAACAAACATAGTGTCCCATCTCGCTGTTTAATTTTTCATGTTTTTGGCTTACAGGGACGCGCGAAAACCGTGTACTGAACTGCTACGACTATATCCTATATGCTATATGCTCCTTATCTTAGCGCAACGGTGTGCTCAAACGTCTGTGCTGTAACACCGACTGTTCGGAAAACATTGTTTGAACTGATCCCCATGCGCTATCATCTTCACAAATGACAGAAACGCGGAGAGATACGAGCTCATCAATATTGCATGTTCACAACGCCTAACAGCTGACGTCCGTGGAACACGTGTGGAATGTTCTTCGCATGCTCGATTTGATTATGTGTAGAGGTGTTCGAATAGCGAAATTTTCGAATCGAATGGAACATAATACGAATATTTCAGAAAAATGACCTTCGAATATCGAATAAAATATCGAATATACCTAATTTCTTTAAAAGAAGTGATAGTCTGTTCCGCAACAAAAGGCGTGCTTACATTATTTTGGTGAATATGTAATGCCATCAAAAACTGGATATCGGGTCTACTGAGAAGCTTGTAAATGAGAAACAAAGTAAAATACGATCTATATCTGGTGCATTACGACAGTAACAGTAATAAAAAAATAATAAAGAAAGGAGGGGAGGGGGACAGCACCTCCCAGAAGCATGTAGTAAGAGTGTAGTGCTTGTTGAAGGAGCTAAGCGCTATACTACGGCGCCCCACGCATCGTTTTGAAGGCATCGAAACATGGTGGTTTTGGCCAAATAATAAATTGCTGTCTAAAACAGAGACGGAGAATTTGTAGGCTGCCGAAGGCGATACGTGCTTACTCAGCGGCTGGTAACTTATGCATAAGTGGCCTCTTCATGTACATGTGTATGTTCAGGAAGTGGATCGTCTGTGCGACAGCCGCGGTTCTCCTGCACCGGAATCATTAAGAGGAGTCTCAGTTTTCATCAGTCTTTCTCCCTCTATAGCAAGATTGTTGTTGTCCCATATAGTATTCAAACGAAAGAAATATTCGACTACTTCGAATAGTGAATTCTTCAGTCGAACACGAATCGAATAGCAAATATTATTTGATTGGTATTCGAAATTTCGAATATTCGCACACCCCCACTTACAAGTGAACGAATGAATAGCTGCATCATATTTGAAACAGTGTAGCGGTCTCCAGGAAAAGTCCTCCTCTAATCGTTCACAGTGTCTTGAATTCCGTGTTTTTCATGCCGGTACTGATGTGAGCAATCCGCTAGGCAACACTCAAATTTGCATTCAAGAAGCCACAGCAGCTCGCAACCTATGCCAAATATAAAAGCGATTCTCAGGGCGAAATATGCAACGGGAAAGTTACTTGGTGAATATTGACACGTCACGTTTGAATCCACATGTCATGAGTAATAACCGCTTGCCATGGAAACGAATTCGGTGTGCTCTTTCATAATGCTCACTGGCGCGCGCTTCGTTTCTAACATCTCGCCCAAAAGAATAGCGCTGACTCAGTGATTCGACGAATACGGAAAGTGCTAGCTTCGCGTAAATTTCAGGCCATCGCGATAGCAGATATTACTCTAGCACCACTGCGCACAAGAAGTCAGTTTCTCTCTTCAGAACGCTTCCATACCTCGGCGCAAGCAAGTGTACCTCATTTTTAGTGAAGCAGACCTGCGCTCGAGAAGAAATGCGGAGCTTGAGACATGCTACAAGCGCGAGTTTTATATATATGCAGAAGTGTTGCCGCACCTCCTGGGACGTTGCGTCGGTATCGAGTGAAGCAGATCCAGTTCTGCACATCGCTCACTTGTACGTACCGACAGGGCCGGCACGGCGCGGAGGCATTCGCTCGGTTGTGAAAAATACGCCGGGTTTAATATGCTTTCTGGTTGAAGATCGCGGTGCAATACTTCGTAGTTGGGCGGACGATTTCGGCCGCTGTCGTTAGGGCGTAGGCGGCACATGCACCGTAGTTACGAAGGTGTGTTTTGCGAAGAGTCAAGTCTACATTCCCTTCTGCCACAGGAACGCTACGTGATACGGTGCTACAAGCGAGGTTTAGGACTTTGAAGACGGCATCAGTGGCAAGGGCAAGAGACTCCTAAGCAAGTTCGTGCAGGCGATAGGATAAAACTCTCGTAAACTGCTCTAAGGGGTGGCTCGTCACGTGGATGATTAGAAGTGATGTGGAGAAAATTACAAGGCCCTGTAAGGTCCACAATAACCCGAGCATAAGATTTACATTCCGCTCCTCAAACTAAGGTGTTGGTGGACGGTAAGCGTCCAAGGCGAGGCGTAACAGGCGTCCACCATTGGTATTTGTGCTAATTCATTACGAGGATGTTCCTGAAAAATATAATAATAATACTGTCGGCAGAACAGAAGAACGAGCAACTACACTTGCGGCATTTATGTCGTCATAATTAAACGGTAGATATTGCCAGGGTTGTTCGCAATATAGATGAAAAAAAAAAAAAGATAACATCAGAAATACGATGTCATAGTAAATCACTGCATATTGCACGTGCAAATAAAGAACTTAGCACACTCTGATCAGAACGTCGTTACCGAAACTATCAACGAGTGTCTACGTCTTCCGTTCGTTTCTTATGAAGCACCGGCAACGCAACCAGCAAATGAGTAAGCGAACGGACGCAAAACAGAGCATACATAAAAAAAAAAGGAACACACTAGAGCGCACTCGCAGCGGGAGTGAGAGCAAAGCTGAGCGCTCAACGGAGGAGACAGGTTGTAAACATCCGCGACAGTTCTGCTACCACGACCGAACACATGCCGGCTGGTCGGAGAAGTCGCCGAACCGCAGCGGTGGCCGCACAGCCGTGGAAACGTGCGCACAGCGGCGACACATTGACAGTGCGTGGAACCCCCGAGCGTGTTGTCAACGCGCACGACGCGTCGTTCGGGCCCCCGGTGTGTGTCACGCTCATTGAGGCGCGCGCGCGCGCTCCGAGCACGCGGGTGCGCGCGCGGCCCGGCGGTCGGAGCCGGAGCGCGGCCACGGCAGACGCCGCGCGAGGCTCGGACCGCGGGGACGCGCACGCTAGCCGCTCTCGGAGTCAAGACCGTAGGCTTAGGGGGTAGCCGCTGTCGGAGGCATGCACTCACATTGCATCCGCTGAGGCCGGTGCTGCTTCCGGCGAGGCATGCCTGGGGCGTCGCCAGGGCGGCCGCCGTGCTGCTGTGGGGGGGCGAGCGTGCTCAGGGCCCGCGCCGGCCGAGCCTCGCCGGAGGGGTTCTGCCGGCCGCCAAGCGCGCCATGCCTCTCGCGGCCGCTGCCGCTCGACCGCCGAGCATCACGGGAAAGTCGTTCGGCTCCCGGCTCGTGCCGCCGCCGCTGCGGCATCTCTTGGCCGCCGCCGAAGGCGCGCCCCAACAAGGAGCCGCTCGCGCGGGCTGCGGCGATTCGAGCGGCTACCGCGGGGAAGCGCCACGCACGCCGCCGTCGGCGCGGACCGCGGGCGATTTGCGTCGGGGCTGCCGGCGATGTGGCCGCGGGGTGCTCAAGCGGGACACGGAGTCTTCGGGGGAAAAAAAAAAGAACACCTTGACAGTGAGGCACTTGAGAGCACGAGCGACCTACGACAACATCGAGAAAATTCAGTAACTCGCGCTGTGGGACGACCCATTTGGGTGGCTCTGTGGTGATCGTGGCGGGCTTTTCAGCATTTTTGCAACTACACTGCATTTATCTATCTTTCGTTTCAGCGGCTGATGAATGGCAGAAACCTATTATTTTTCGCATTACCGTCGTTTTCTCGTTTTCTATCGCGTCTTTACTCACCATCCTTCCCGTATGTTTATCCAAACGTTTTGCCTGTAATGATTTAATTCTTATTCATCGGCGCTGAAAATGATAACACGGCAATGCAAACATTTCCTTTGGTTGTATTAAGGGCAATGACATGCGTACGAGGAAAGGAGCGGACAGACCGCGCAGGTGTCTGCTCCACCACACCCTCACGGTTAAAAGCAAATGACAGCGCACAGTCAAACGCGGTAATATTGTTTTCTCTATAATAACTGCCGCAAGTTGCAACGACTCACGCCATATTTTTAGCGGACACCACAAACAGACGAACCAATTCAGCCGACTCTTCGTTTTCTTCACAAAATGTGGGCTTCTCTTGCTAGTTCAGGTGGGCTGCGGGAAAGCCAAGATGTTGTTTGGAAGATGAGAGCGCGGAAGCACTGCGAAACAAGAAAGGCAGACATGCGTTGCCAGCCCGTGGCAGTCGTAAAAGCGAGGAAAGATGGAGTTGCGATGAGAACAGGCACTTCAACTGTTTCGTAACTTTCTCAACCAACGAAAGGAGAACGACAATGATTCGTAGGTGTGGCGGCGCGAAGCGATATATATGGGCATAACTGCTAAGCCAATTTCTTTGCATACCCCAAATTCATGAACAATGGCGTAGCAGTGCAATTTTCGAGAGCAGGTTCGCCGCAGACATTGTGTGTGATACGTACCCGTAGAAGGTATTGGCATGTACACGCTGCCAATGGTCTTGTAAAAAACGCAGACCCACGAAAGCAACGAAATAATATGCAGATCCAACGCATATGTTAGAATCTATGAGAAGCAAAACTTCAGTGAAGTGGGTAATTAAGTGCTGTGCAACTGACGGCGATGCGCGCAATTCATCTTGTGCAACGTGTAATCTCATGCAATGTTTGTTTATCCACAGCAAAGGCCATGTAATGGAACTTTTATGTTTATACACTACACTGCTTACAAGCTACGCCCAAGTCCCATCACCAAATCAGGCGAATGCAGCGTCAGACAACGGCATGGCCACGACGGTGTGATGACAAATGCATAAGACGACTGTATGACGGCGACGGAATGGCAATGATGAAATGACGACCACGGAATGATGACGGCGGAATGATAATGACGTTATGACGAGGGCGACGTGACGACGAAATGACAACGCAGTGACGATAACAGATGGCGGAACGATCCAACGCAATGAGGGGATATAACTGACGCGAAGCCTCTTTGAGTTATCCAGGTATCGGTAGTAGCTGATGACGCACGCGCGGCCTTGTCGCCTTCTGTGTCATGAGGACGAAGGCGGTGCTTGTAGAGGGAAGAATGCTGATAAAACGGGCGACGTATCTGAATATATATATATATATATATATATATATATATATATATATATATATATATATATATATATATATGGAATACAACTCTTAATTGTGTCACAGTCGCACAGACCCACGCTGGGGGATTGGCCAAGAATGGGGACATTAACCAGTGACCTAAGAATTGGGCAGACCAAATATAAGAAATCCCCTATCCCTACACGTTACCACAGGATCTACCCAGACACCTACCCTAGTAACACTTGCACGATCTGTAAGACTCAGGCAGCATCGCTTCCCCACATGCTATGGGAATGTAAAGACCAATATCCGACAATTAATACTGTGACCCTCTCGTCGAGATGGCACGCCGCCCTGCGCAGCTCCCACCTTGACGACAAACTCTGGGCTACCCAGCAGGCCTGCGAGGCGGCGAAGTGGCAAGACCTCCCGTCCCCACGTGGGAGGCCTAGGCCCAGCCAACTAAACTCCTGGTTTCAATAAAAGTTTGTTCCTCCGTCTCCTCCCTTCCTGAAATTGTTTACATTCTCTATCTCCCATTACTTGAATATGCTTCAATGATGTGCAATGGCACAAGCAATTCAAATAGCATTTTATTTGAGCGTGTGCTGAAGTAGCTCATGAGTATACATACAAGGTGTCCTAACTATCATGTACGAAGTTTTAAAAACATGTAAATGCTACGTAGCTGGATAGAACCAAAGTAACGTTGTTTGCCGACATTTGGAGATACTCCGATTATTTTTTTTGCATTCCGCCTAATTACATAATTAGTCTTAGTTAATTAATCAACTTCTCTAATATTATATTTCGATGAAAGTGTCAAAGAGAAAATTGTAGAGCAATACGAAAAACTCCGGATACAGATTTCTGTTGTTCAATACGTGCTACATAAAAGTGTTTTCCGAGCCTGAAAGAAGCCCGCGAATACACGCAAAATTGCCGCGCGACTGGCCGCTCCAGGCACTTTGCGTGTATTCGCGGGGTTCTTTCACGTTCGGGGAAAAAAAAAAACACTCTTATGTAGCACGTATTGAGCAACAGAAAGCTGTACGTGTCCGGAGTTTCCATTCCGCTATAAATGTAATTTTATACTATTGTTCATTTTCTAATCGTAAACAACACAATTAATAAAACATGTGGTTATACGGATATAATGTGTCTCCATAGAGCATTTTTTATTAACAGAAATCCCCAACTCTTCCAAAAATCATCTCTCTTCACGCGTAGATCACCGTCTGAAAGTAGAACCAATTTTCGCAAGAACACATTATCTTGCAACACTACCGTCAGAAAGGTCGCAGGCATCATTTTGTACTACGATTTTGGATTATCACACCCCCCCTTCCATCAGGCTTCACCCCCGCAACTAAGCCATCGATAACTCCATGGTGTTTGGCTCGACCTGTAGTTCACCTCACCATACCAGGAATCGGAAAACAAATCTCAGCTGTCATCACCTGCTCTTAAACAGCTAACGCTGCTCCTTTTGCACGAGAGGCAAGCCGACCACGTACATATCTATACAGATGGATCAGAAACTCCCCAGTGTTCGTCCAGAGCCGTGGTTTTCCCAGCCAGAGCCACCACCATCAGTTTCAAGACGTGTCACCCAACTACATCGACGGCTGTGGAACTTGCAGCTCTTCGCGCTGCACTTCGTCTCGTCAGCCAAGAACAACCTCGAAGATGGTCAATATTTAGTGACTCAAAGGCAGCACTGCAGCCTTTACTATCAGCCCTGCGGCGCGGACCCCACGAACAACTGGTATTCAAGATTGGAGAACTAATCCATGCCTTGGCTGAGCAAGGACACCACGTGACATTTCAGAATCAGAATCAGTTTATGCAATACAAAAACGGGGTTAATTACATGGTAAGTATATACAGGAGGAGGTCCCGTAGTTAAAAACTGAAATGGCTTCCAAGTCACTGCGGCGTCATAGGCAACGAGCTCGCGGATAACGCTGCTCGGTCGGCTCTTCAAGGCGACAAAGAAGAGTCGATACCGTTATCAAGGACAGTTGCCGCTAGAAAAGTTCGAATGCTCACCCGAGATGTCACGTTCTCCGTGTGGAACACACGAAGTTTTCAAAGCAAAACGCTGCACCACCTAGACTCTTCTCTTCGCGTTCGCATCCCAGCTGGTCTCTGCCGACGCGAAGCTACCGTGCTTTGTCGAATATGGCTAGGAGTAACCAACGAAGTCTTGCTTTCCGAATTGGATGGGCCGACGACGCCTCGTGTGATGACTGTGGTAGCGAGGAGACTCTTCAACACCTTCTCTGTGACTGTCCTCGCTACAATTTAGAGAGACGATCGTTCGCAATCGCGATAGCGTGCTTGGACAAAAGACCTTTAACAGAGGAAACCACTTTAGAATGCCGACATCACAAGCAATCGCAGCGGAGCGCGACCAGGGCTTTGTTGCAGTTTTTAAGGACTACAAAATTGGACAAGCGGATGTAGCCTGAATTGATGTTTACAGTGCTAAAAGTGCTACTGTGCTGTGCATTAATTGTTTGCAGTAACAGTGACCGACTGTGATTGTGTATTTGTGCTTCCTTTGTTTCTTTACATCTACTTTCCTGTCACTTTACCTCCCCCTCCCCTTCCCAGCGTAGGGTAGCAAATCGGACCTTCCCCTCTGATTAACCTCCCTGCCACTGCCCTTTATTCTGTCTATCTCTCTCTCGGCAGAGTCGAACACATTTCTGGTTTCCGACAAATTGCCCGAGTAAGACCGGCAAGTGGGTACGATGTTTCGGTTTCTCATGAATACCATTTGCATGCTATTGTGTAAGCTGCAGACTGCAGACAATATAGATATAAAAACAGAAACAATCAAATAATTTCACAATCAATTACAACAAAAGAAACTTACACACATATATTAAGAACTTCGCATAATGTTGGAAATACATAAATATGCGTAAGGCAGATTCCTCGCATTGTTTCTGACAAGCATGGGTATAATTTCTACTTTTGCTGAAATAGCTCACAGCAAAGCGCATAAAAAGTCACTAACGCGGAAAAATTGCCATGAAATTAAATTGAGATGGAAAACAAAAAAGACATCGCATCAAAGCACACAAAATTTCAATGACGAAAAAGTCGTTATGGTGTTATCGTGTGATAAAAATGGCGTTATACAAATAGCACTATTTACAAGGAACTAATAAGATGACTGTCCACAAGAAAAATTGGAGGACGCTTAAGCTTCGCCTTTAAGAGTAGAACGCGATAGCGTTATCAGGACCCGTTCGCATCGCATCATTCGCATACGGCAAGTAGGCTTCATTCACTGCAACACTGAACGTGGGAAAGCCAGCTTACAAAGACCAAGCTTACACCGATCCCCTTAAAGTCGGCTTCACTTTTAAACAGAAATGCATTGCTGGAAAGAAGTTTTTCCAGGAGTAATATTAGTGGTCTTTTATTAAAATGTGAAGGTCTTAGCACCTTTTATTATTTTATTAATTGTTTGCTATTGGCCCGACGCGCGCAGGTCTGGTAGAAATGCTGGAAAAAGGGTTGGTGTTTGAGTTTCCTCGTAGCAGAATTAGGTTTTCTCGTACATTCAAATTACAATCCGACGCGGAATGGTAAAGTCGTACTTTACCACTCTTCTGACGGATTTCACTATGAGAAATTCAATTTTTGTTCGCCAAAACCTTGCACAACGTGGAAGGCCTGCGCGGTCGATGTCGTTGGATCATTCTCTCCGCCACCCGCGATCACACGCCAGTTGCCGACGCCGGATTTTCTGCAACACGGGGCCCCAAACGCAATCGCGTTAAAATGCGCTAGGCTTTTACAGTTCCTCTTTGTTTAGAGGGACAGGACCAGGATCCGAGCAATTTCTTTGCAAATAAGAGACGCTTATCAAAAACACCAAGACGACAATGAAGAGTCTCCCGATGCTGGTAAAATTTTGAGCATTCGACGAGGATGTGGTGTATAGAAGCGTTGATCCAGGGTGCTCCAATGTACGCAGTCTGTAGAGGGCCTTTTCCGTGTCGGTACGGTACTTGCGCCGCTGCTCTTCATAGCAGTTTCGCCTTGCAGCCGTTGTTGATGATGATGATGATGATGCACCTCCGTTATGGCTCGTACCCACTAAGGGGGATAGGCCAAGAATCGGGCGGCAGTGGGAATGCTAAAGAAAATTCATATTTTAAAACAAGAAAACAAGAAATGCCAAGTAAAAGACAAAAAAGACAGATGTCGCTCTAACCAGATTAGCACGCGAGCGAGCAGTCAGACTGACTGAAAAAGGTGAAAGTGAAGAATTGTTACAATCAGAGGGAGGTAATATTAACAAACCAATTTGGAGAAATCAATTTAGGTGATATGAATGCATCTGATGTGATCATAATCACCATCTACTTCATCATAATCTTTTTCGAACCACTTGTGCCGCTTGTACTACTTACGGCGTGCGCACAGTTTTGCGCCATCGGGCCTATTGTTTCGAAGGTTGCATTGGCATTTCGTGCGTTCGTGCTGCCTGTCTGTACAGTGCACAATTCTCGATCTTCATGCCTATGGGTTGAAGCGTGCGACATTTAGGCCACGAAAGAAGAGGAAGAACAAAGGGGACAAAGGAAGAGGAGGACAAGGAGGGCAGTTTCAGTTAGAATAAAATGGCGGAAACCATCAGTCAGTATTAAGCTATGTGTTTCCTTTAATTGTGTTTACTAGGAACGTTACATGGGTTTGTACTCCTCAGCGGCTTATTTTTTAATTTTTTCTTAATTTTTTTATCCTTTTAAGTATTTGTTTTTTGTTAGAATTACTCAGGAATGCGTGGAATTCACTGTCGTCAGAGGTGGCGTGCCACGATAGTTCTGATATGTTTTATGACTCATTGTGCCCTGCTATTAATAGTGCCTCTGGAACTGCGGATTTTGTTTTCGGAATAATAATTAAAAAAAGCTGTGACACCAGTATAATTAATTGATTCTCACATGCATATATGCCAACACATATATATATGACTAATTCAACATGCATATATGACGTCCCCAACGAAGCGAAGCTGCTTTAATATACGCAAAAAGAAATCCATGAAGAACGCAAGTGGTCGGCTTGCGTTCTTCTTGAACTTAGGAAATTTGCAGGAGCAAGTTGGAATCAGCTAGCGCAAGGCAGGGGTAATTGGAGATCACAGAGAGAGGCCTTCGTCCTGCAGTGGACATAAATGTAGGCTGATGATGATGATGATTACGGACAAACCAAGTTTCACTTGCCGGCTCATTGCAGTATCGCAACCTTGGCTGGTATCTTTCCAAGGGTTCACTCCGCACATTATCATTACTACTACTCTGACTGAAACGCTCGAATTCATCATCGCATATATTTATCACACTATGTAAACTTTCCTTCAGCCAATGTTTAAATATCGCCATGCATAATTTACAATGGCGCTTCGCACAGAAAGTAAGAACAGTCATTTTAGTTTTTTTTTTTTTTTTTTTTTTTTTTGGCGTGGATTTTACGAAAGCCTACGTATTCTTTATTGAGTTGTCCGACACATGTGCACCTATCTGTCACGCGTGCAGCTGTGAAGAGCCGATCGAGCACGTGTTGTGTTTTTGTAATCCTTATGACAGTGAAAGTGACGTCCTTCGGAGTGTGTTAAACCGATTAGACAGCAGACCATATTCAGAGACAAATATTCTTGGATCATGGCGTCACGCGTCGCAGGCCTACAAAGCGACACGGGCATTGCTACGGTTCATGAATCGACTGGCCTCAGTGACCTATTGCAGGGATGAAGTGATGGACAACTACGCGTGTTCGCATTGATAGCACATCTTCTTTCCGACCTCTCCTTTCTTTCTTTTCATCCCGTAAACCCCTTCCCCGTGTAGGGTAGCAAACCGGACGTGCGTCTGATTGACCTCCCATACCTTATCCTTTCCTACTTCCTTGGCGTGGAGGGCACAACGTGTCTAAAATATACTGTACTTGTGATTTTATAATGACGTGAAAAGGCGGACGTGTAACGCCGCCATTGCATTTAGTATGGCGCACTATACTTCCCTGCCTGCCCTCGCTCGGCGTATGCTTATTGTTAGGTCTTGACGAGTGATTTATACTTGTGAGCTCTAGCTGGGGTTTTTATGCTTCCTCACAATTTCAGTTCAGTGTGAGCACATTGATGAGCACGTGATAGAAAACAACAGATTCGAGTTGACACCGAGATCCGCGTATACGGTAAGACTTATGGGCCGATATATGCTCGCTACAAGACTCGCCTCTTTGTAACGAAGTAGCGAACGTTGCAGGAAGCGAGAAATCTGCAATAGCCCATTTTCAACAAAAATAATGAAGGAGGACGCACGTAAATAGCAGGGAGAATGGCACACCCTTGAGATTAATTACACGAAACCACAATGAAAACAGCGGTCTTGATTTCATCGTGTCATATTTGCAGTCGTAATAGGAGGACCATGCTCAGGCAGTATGTTGCGGTGCATTCTTAAGGCCAGAAATGTCAAGCAATTTTCTGTGTCAAGCAAAGAATTGCTTGACACAGAAAAAGTGTGAAGCTTTGAAAAAAAAAATCTACATCTGGGCTAAAAATCACCCGACGCCCCAACAACCCTACCGAGCAATGAAAAATCACCACACAACACAACACAACACACACACACACAGAGAGAGAGAAAGAACCTGCATGATCTCTCTCTATCTCTCTCACACACACAAGCACACGCACGCACACAAGTACAAGCATGGGCGCATTCAGACACATGCATTCAGATACAAGCACACATGCACACACACACATCGGCTGCCGATAAATTTCAAAGAAGAATGATGTTCAAATCTTGGAGAGGAGCTATTACCGTCGAAGTGCCATTGTAAGTGGACTCTGAAACATTTTCTAAAATGATAATTCTTGGACACTCTCCACGTCCGTCGATGGTGCAGAAAGCTATTCGTGCGGTGCTGCAGTTTTCGAACAACACTAGCCTCAGTGATCGATTGTACTCCTGCTGCTCCTCCTTGTTGTGTGCGCGCAGTGTTCACTCCCTCCCTCTTTTCCCCATTCCCATTTCACCCCCGTGCAGGGTAGCAAACCGGCCGCTCGTCTAGTTTACCTCCCTGCCTTTCCGCTCCTTGCTCAATCGCTCTGTCAAAGAGCAACACCTGCAACAATGACACTTTGTGGTCTGTAACAAAGATATGAAACACTTGATTCAAAAGAAAAAAAATATGTGGTTTTATCAAAATCATCCCAGGGCAAATTAACAAAGTGGCATAAATCGAGGCTGACAGTGCTTTTGATGACTTGGCGCGTTGGCTTATAGTACACCGGCAAAAAAAGAAAGCAATCCCGATTTACTCTGATGGGAAGAGGAAATTAAGTCGACCTACGAAGAGGGGACATGGCAGTATCAAGAAAAATCTCAACACTAAGAACCCGAGGAAGGAAAGCGCGGTGGATGAGCATATCAAGTGGAAGGAACATAAAAGCAGCGATCTCTTATATAGAAATGGGATACGTCTGACAGAAGTAGAGCAAGGCCGTTGGCTGGGATTAACTAGATATTGCATATTGGTGAAAGAGTATATCACCGAATCCCTAGCTGACATGCGAGCGTCAAGCCATGACATATGCATCCGATAGAGGAGCCAAAAAGAGGCGAAAATATTTCCAGAAGTCCGTTACCAACCCCAGATGTTGGCTGTCTATTCATTTACCAAGAGAAAAAAGAAAAAGAACAAAAGAAAAAGAAAATCCGCCTCCATTCCACTCTGTGAAAGTGGATGTACAGCAAAGATGGTACGGCCGTTACACAGGTACCACCACCCCAAATGACGTTAGACGACGCTATACAAGCACCACCATGCACCACAAGCGGCGTACGTCACGTCCGCAAGCACGTGTGCGCAAGTGCAGCATACATCCTCATTCTTCTAGGCCATCCGCCAAGTGCAAGTGCCTTATTGAACTAAATTGCGACAGAAAAGGACTAAAGTACGACTTACACAAAACCTTCAAACATGATAGCATCGGATTGTAATTCGGATATACGAGAAAACATAATTCTGTTGCGTGGAAACTCATACACAAACCCCCTTTTACAGCCGCCGTTTTTGGGGTGAGCACGCCATGAAAAATCCCCACCAACTAGAGGCCAACATCTTCGCTGGAAAAAAAGTTGGGACTATTTGATTTCTATTACAGCGAAGATGTATGTGGCTAGCGTCCGTCTGTCACCTGTCCGCCGAAAACTATCATAATCAGCAAGGGCTCGAGCGACGTCGTCTTCTTCCACACTTGCTTCGTTGCCGCTCATCATTCCAGCGTACAATTTCACTTCTATCGTCGTAATGGGGAGACCGCGTCTACGGGGGTATGAGCCATTGCCTAAGGGGGTATGAGCCATTCATTGTCTTACGTGACGGACTGATTTAATTTCGAAGCGATCTAATTTTGAACAATCGCAAGCGGCAATGCGACAACGGCGGACTGCGGGCATATACCGTCAGTGACGTCGTTCACTCCGTCCCAGCCGAACGCGTGTGTAACCTCATTAGGAAACACAAAGACGTAACCAACAATTGAGAAAGACTTTAATGTACCGTCGGGATTAACGTAATGGTAAACACCCGGGCCGCACGTTTCAGCTTCGCTGGCTAACCCTCTGGGCGGAGTGCTTGGGTGGTGATTTTTTCATTTGAATCAAACGTTAGGGTTACCCGGGAAAAAGCGGCTGGAGAAGATGGAATAACAGTTGACCTAATGAAATATGGAGGAGATATCAGGCTTGAAAAGCTTGCGGCCCTTTATACGCAATGCCTCACGACTTCAAGTGTACCAGAGAACTGGAAGAACGCCAACATTATACTAATCCATAAGAAGGGAGACGTGAGAGAGTTGAAAAATTATAGGTTCGATAGCTTGCTTTCAGTATTGTATAAAATATTCAAGATCAAGTCTAATCTAATCAGGGCAACACTTGACTTCAATCAACCAACATAACACTGTGGCTTAAGGAAGGGGTATTCTACAATGGATCACATCCATTTCATCAATCAGGTAATCGAGAAATCTGTGAGGTACAATGTGAGGTATATGGCTTTCATAGATTATGAAAAGGCATTTGATTCAGTATAGATACCAGCACTCATAGAGGCATTGCGTAATCAAGGAGTACAGGAGGCATGCGTGAATATATTGGGAAATATCTACAAAGATTCCACAGCTACATTGGTTCTCCACAAGAAAAGTAAAAAAAATTACCTATCGAGAAAGGGGTCAGGCAAGGAGACACAATTTTTCCAATGCTATTCACTGCATGCTTAATGCTTAGAAGAAGTATTCCAGCTCTTAGACTGGGAAGGCTTAGGAGTGACGATCAACGGCGAATATCTCAGCAACCTTTGGTTTGCAGATGACATTGTCTTGTTCAGAAACAATGAGGGACGAATTGCAACAAATGGTTGAGAACCTTAACCGAGAAAGTGTAAGAGTGGGGTTGAAGATTAATATGCAGAAGACAAAGATAATGTTCAACAGCCTGGCAAGGGAAGAATTCAGAATCGCCAGTCAGCCTCTAGAGTCTGTAAAGGAGTACGTTTATCTAGGTCAATTACTCACAACGGACCCTGATCATGAGAAGGAGATTTACAGAAGAATAAAATTGGGTTGGAGTGCATACGGCATACATTGCCAAATACTGACTGGGAGCTTACCACTGTCGTTGAAAAGAAAAGTGCACAATCATTGCATTCTCCCGGTACTTGGCGCTGAAACTTGGAGGTTGACAAAGAAGCTCAAGAACAAGTTAAAGACCGCACAAAGAGCGATGGAACGGAAAATGTTAGGCCTAAAGTTTAGGGACAGGAAGAGAGCGGTGTGGATCAGAGAGCAAACGGGGATAGCCGATATTCTAATGGACATCAAGAAAAAAAAATGGGGCTGGGCAGGCCATGTAATGCGTAGGATGGATAACCGGTGGACCATTAGAGTTGCAAAATGGGTACCAAGAGAAGGGAAGCGCAGTCGAGGACGGCAGAAAACTAGGTGAGGTGATGAAGTTGGGAAATTTGCAGGCACAAGTTAGAATCAGCTAGTGCAAGACAGGGGCAATTGGAGATCACAGGGAGAGGTCTTCGTCCTGCAGTGGACATAAAAATATGATGGTGGTGATGATGATGATGATGATGATGATGATGATATGGTTACAGCAGAAGCTGAGGCCACTGAGTGCCATGGGAACAGTGCCAGTAGTCACAAATAGGTTCGCAAGTCTATGAGACCGAAATGTGCATTATTAGCCATGGAAGAAGTGTACATTTCGGCGCATGTCACAAGAGAAGCGCCGTGGGCTTCAGAAAGAAACGCGCCCCGCAACCGTCAGCCCACGCGGCGGAGAAACTTAACACAGCGCCCACCACCGACCACAGCATCGCAACCTTCCGACGCCACAAATCTCTCGCGCGACAGCACATGGGTTTCGAAGAGCTAGTTGGCGTTAGTGCGACGAACGCTGCAGCGCAACTCGGTTAGGGCGGCTACCCCAACTCGGTTGCGCGAGGTCACGTGCGCTTAGCGGAGAAAACAGCCAAATAAAGCTATTCGCTTTAAAACGGGAGAAAGATCCACAGAAATAATTACGGTTTACTAAAGGAATGGTGGGCTTGATGACGTATATATTTTGCAGTCAGGATTTTTAGGTATCGTTTGTTGTTTTGTTGAGTAATTCCGCAGAGAACAGAGCCGGGTACAGGCAACATCACCTAGATAGCACAAGGCCAGCCTTGGCAATGAAAATTTCAGGCCAGGTAGCATGACGTCATAGATCGGAGTGCGTAGGCCTGCATGTGCTATCTAGGTGGTGTCGGTACAGACGCATCTGTAGCAGTATATTACAGATGACTACACACCGTGGCTATATACGTGAGCGCCGACTGGTTGGTTGGTGTGCAGGACAGCATACATATAGCATTTTTCGTTTCAGGGGAACTATAGTCTCCGAGAAGCGGAAGTCTACGGAAGACTTCGAAATTAAGAAACAGCTTCTGTGGTAAAATGGAATGTGTAGCCATCGACGAGGTGAAGTTGTGGTGAGGCCGGGCCTGCTCAACTCAACGGTCAGTAGGAGGATAAGTCTTGTATACCTACCTGTAGTAATTGCTCGTACTACGCAGGACATGAAACGTATTGTATGAAGCAGCCGTACACATATCGCCACTTGAACGTTGCATCACTGGTGGCATAAGTTTCCCCCTGCGCTTTCTTTCTATTGCATTTTCTTTGGAATGTTCCCCATAAGCGACTAAGCACCTAAGTATGGATACACGTGTCCAATGCGAAGAACGTGCCTTCCTTCGCGTTTGGGATAGCGTTCATCGCTTCTGGTGGAAGTGTATATGTTTCTAGAGGTTCACGGAAATGATCGACCAAAGCATGCGACAAGATTTTCCAAATATTTTCTCTAGACGGAGGCGTGGAGGTTTAGCGCATGCGAAACCACAACTCAGCGGTGCGTGTAATATCAACGCACTCAAGAACATTTACCTTTATTTTAGCAACATGAACAACCCCTCCACTTCATGTCAGTCACGGCGAACGTAGAATAACATAGTTCATGAAGTTTTCTTTCTAAGCAACAGTTTTCCAAACAGCAGGTGTGCAGAGCCCCGAAGCGCCATTCCCCGCGGCACTCACTGTCCACCGCGTAATTGTGTTATGGCGCCTTAATTTGTCGCTTGGCGCAAATTGCGTATGGAGGGCAGATACAAGCTGCGATGGAGTTCGCTTGATCGACAGCACTATATGTGACAGATTCAATTCGGACTTCACAATATACTAGCTCAGGGTGTAACGTTCTTCCTTGCATGGCCGAGACTTATACACCTACATTATGTGAAAAAAAGATTGCACCGCGTTACAGAAGCTGCCATGTCGAGTGATATATGATTCACCTACAAAGCAGGCTTTGGAAAGTTGTCTTTTCCTCTTGCGAACTTTCCATTCCAAACCTAACCTCTCGATATTTTTCCACCTATAGCCACTATTCATGTTCACATTCATTCATTCATTCATTCATTCATTCATTCATTCATTCATTCATTCATTCATTCATTCATTCATTCATTCATTCATTCATTCATTCCGAAAATGACGGAATACCCACGGTTCCACGCGTAAATGTGGTAGAGCTCCACCAGTCACCGGCGCCCTTCAGCTGTCGCATACCGCGGCGTGATTTCTGGAGGTGCAAGTGCGAGTCACGTTCCTTGTAGACGTTACAGAAAAAAAGTAACCGAGAACAATCAGCAAGCGACGCTGGAAACTCGCTCGATGTGCACGCTGGAGGGAAGGGCCGTGTTGTTACGCATATGGACACATTGCGCACAGGATTATGGTTACACAATGCAAGGATGCTCGCGTCTCGATCCTCTATGAAGCGTAGCGCTTCATTGTTGCTGGGATTAGGGGGAAGACACTGCCAATAGGGCGAGTGAAAAACGAAAAAATTGTTCATAGATGATCCCCTGGCATCCACGTCCGAGGTGGTCATCGCTATCGAGCAATAGAAGCACACTTTCAATTTGTGGGTCAACATCTGGTGGACCTCATCCCGGCGCTCTTCACTCGTTATCAATGTGAACCTAAACGACTAATTGCGACGGACGATAACAAATGTTCTCGTTCCTTGAAAAGGTGGCCAAATCTGTAATGTAATTTCAAATAAAGCTGCATATTACTCAGCACTAAAAATACTGTTCATACGTTGCAATCGCAAAATAGGTATCTATGAGTCACGTATGTATATCAGACCGATAGAAACATGTATTTATCAGAGAAGTCATAGACTGCTCAAAGCGAAGAGCTGAGCAGAGCTGCTCAGCTCTTAGCGCCTATGAAGGCCGCTTATAAGCGCCTCCAGCGGCGAGACAGAGAGAGATAATTTTTTGTAAGAGAAAAGCTGAGAGGTCGGACTTCCAAGAGAGGTGTGCGAATATGCAAGCCTGCCATGTTCAGGTGATCAAAGCGTTGTTGCAGAACGCTGATTATTGGAAGGAGGTAACCCATGTACACATTTTTATCCTTTTCGACACTAGTTCCCACCAAATTGTGCTCAAAGCTGCGTCGCCTGTTATAGCTTGTTTCGTCAAAAATGCAACTGTTTACATGTATTTTGTTACTGAAAGAAGTGATTGAATTACAGTGATCGGTACAGAATACACAAAGTAATCATTAAATTACAATTAATAAAAACGTAATTGATTACTGTGGTATCGAGTTTCCACGATGCCACAGGGCATCGCACGGTGAGGCAGCCGGACGAGTATGACCTACGCGGTGAGGCCTAACGGCCGGGGCGCTAAGCGCCGCAGAGAAAACGAGACGACTTCTTCCGTTGGGGACCAAACGACGACTCAGTTTATTCGGAGAGGGGGAAGGGATCAGCGTTCACGCTGATTACAACATTAGGCGGGGCGGGGCGCCAGTAGTCAGAATCAATTCTAAATCGAAACAAGCAGAATACAACATCACGTCACCCTTTAAAAAAAATGAAAGTATCTTCCCTAGCCAAAGAAGCATAAGTGGTACATATGCATATACAAGTGGTATGCACCGTATGGTACATACAGACATTATACAGTAGAAAACGTCATCTCTAACAGTATGTCCGGAAGGACTTGACGCAAGTAACTCTCGCACAGAAAAATGAACAACTGTACATGAAAACACTGCAAAAATGTAAATACTGCAAAATGTACACACTGCAAAAATATCTGAAATACCCGTTCCTGGGTAGCATGAATGAGGAAGAAATGTGAACACTCGTGTGATCTGCTTGGAGACACAAATGTGTGGCTCACTCGCTCTGAGTCTGAATCAGAGTACACGGCTGCACGACCGTTATTGACCTGGAATTGTGCTTAGCATTCGGTTAACATAACGGATTCTCGACTACACGAGTCCGTGTAAAACCCTTTCTTAAAGGTAAAGTACCTAACCTAACAAGAAAAGTGCCAGAAATTTGTATTTTTGGCGTAAGAGGCCGAATTCATATGGGAGTACGAACCTCTGTAGGCCTGAGGGCAGTAAAGAGAAGACAGGAAATGCTTAATGCATCTCTCCTCTAGTAGGGATCATTTAACAAAGTTGTTGGGTCCCAAAAGTGTGTACTTTGTAATTGTATAGTTTACTCGTGTTAAATAAACTTTCAAACTTTCAAACGTATGAAGAAAGAGAAACTCGCATAAAACGAAGTTCGGAAAGAGAATCAGAAGTTGAACAGTATTCTGAAATCGCAGTGGGAGCTGAACCTGGAGCTAATGTTCTGCAGTGAATATATGCTGATTTTAGCAACCTGAACGATCTCACCAGTAATATATTAATTTTTTAAGGCAGTAGTACTATTTGGGAACATAGTCATTAAGCCATGCTGGAGGTTGTTTAGGTCAAGTAGGCCTACGGAGGACTAACCCTGGTTGAGAAGGAGGAGTAGAAGAATCACTACTCGACGACGAGCTGGAAGTTTGTGCACTGTTGTCCTGAGACTCTTTAGGAGCGTCAGGCTGAGACGAAAAATCAGACGGAAGCTCGACGGATTCTTCTGCGGGAGATGAACCATGGTGACGCTTGTGAAACGGGAGGAAAACCTGCACCAGTAGGAACTGGAAGAGAAGGTGGGAAACCATCATCGGATGAGTCATCACTGGAATTACTCCCTTCACTTCACACTCCCTTCACTGATGTTCTCAAAAGAACGTGAATGAGCATGATATTTCACCAGTCTGGAAGCATTCCAACGCTTGCCATTCTCAAGCTGTAAAGTGTATCGACCTACTTTGCAATGTATCTTGAAAGGACGTGAATATTTAGGACCAGACTTGCGCGAGTTTCGTACTCGTACAAGATCTCCTGGTTGAAACTTAGGGAGTCTTGTTCCACGACGACGGTTTACGTACGTTCTGACATTTTCTTGATTTTGCAGCACACGTTTTTGAACTTCCTGGCGTAACCTTGGAGAAGCAAATTCTGGATGAATAGGAGGCACGTTAGCGACATCCAGTCGAGTCCTCGGTTGACGACTATGGAGCAGCATAGCCGGAGAGAAACCTGTAGTGATGTGTGGCGTAAACCTGTAAATTACCAATTATTCTAAGACTGCAAACCTAAGGTCACGGCGTTCCAAAACTGCAACCTGAATGAAGTCTTTGAGGACGCGGTTGAATCTCTACCTGGCCGTTTGTCTGAGGGTAGTAAAGAGAAGACAGGAAATGCTTAATGCTTCTCTCCTCTAGAAAGTTTTTGAACTGAGAGGAAACGAACTGTGGTTCATTGTCGGACACTATTGCATCAGGAAAACCTTCACGACTGAAAATTGTAATAAGAGCATGCATTATAGCCTCGGACGTGACTGAAGACATGAAACAACTACCGGCCACTTGGAATGATAGTCAACTATGACTAAAGCAAAACGTGCGTACTGTGGAGCACGATCTAAAGGACCGATTATGTCTATGGCTAATTTTTCCCATGGTCTCAGAGGCCATTCCACAGGTTGAAGTGGAGCGAAAGAAAGTTTGGCAGATTTATCTGCGTGTTGACAAACAAAGCAGTTCCTCAGAAGTTCCTCAACTTGTTTATCCATGTGAAGCCACCAGTAGATGCCTCGAAGTCTGAGTTTTGTTTTAGTAATGCCAAGATGACCTTCACGAGCAATGGACAGTAGTTTATGACGCAACGAAGCTGGAGGAATAATGCGATCTCCACGGAGTAGAAGATTATCCATGTAGGATAATTCAGACTGTAAGGATACGTATGCATGTAAATCTGGAGAAAGATCGGAAGCATTTCTCCAACCATGTACTATTTTATCTTTCAAAGCTTGGCAAATAGAATCATTCTGCGTAGCTGTCTGCAATTTTTCCTTTGTAATGCATACTGAAACGAAAGAAACTATTTCCTCATCTAGCACTGGTTCAGTTTCAGGAGGAACAGGAAGACGCGACAATGCATCAGCTATGACATTTTGATCACCCTTGCAATACTCAATGTTAAAGTTGTAGTAAAGTAATCTTGCGTTCCACCGTGAAATTCTTAGTGGACGTTGTTTCGAACCCTTTGAGGACAGTAGTGCAACTAGAGCTTGGTGATCAGTACGTAAGGTGAACCGTCTACCCCATAAGTAAACATGCGAATTTTCACAAGCAAAGAGGCAAGCTAATGCTTCACGTTCGCCTACGTAGTACCGTCGTTCTGCGGAAGATAATGTGGAAGTTAATTTTGCGGAAGTTAATGGTTGACAAGCATGATGCCTAAAACGCCGTTACTGCTATTGCAGATTAGTTACTGCTCTACGTATCGTAGTGATAATAGATGCTTGTTAGTCCTGCCATTCCCTCGTAGATGTTGTGCAATTTTGGTGGATTGCTGGTCAATACTGCTGTTGCTGCTGATGGCCGGGGGTGTTGAGGAAAATCCAGGCCCAAAAACTTCTGAAATCTAGCAGAGAATTCTGGGAAATCAAAATGCATTGGATCGCAAAATAGATGATATCAGGAAAGAAATTGCAGAAGTGAATGCTAAAACTGATAAGATGCAAAATTATAGAAAAATAGAATAGATAAATTGAAGACCACCATACGAAAACAATCTGAAAAATTAATCGATTATGAAAATAGAAGCAGACGAAATAATCTTATAGTGTTTGGTCTTACTGAAAGCGCGAACGAGTCTGCACAAGTGTTAAATAAACGCGTTGTAAATGACATTTTTTCTAAAGTTCTTGGCATAGAAGTCACTACAGTGGAAAGAATTCACCGGATTGGCAAAGTAAATGCTGATAGGAAAAGGATGCCGTCCTCAAAAGCTGCGCAAAGCTAAAGGGAACTTCAATCAAGATAAGTAATGACTATGCGAAGGAAACAGTGCAGATACGAAAGAAGTTATGGGAAAGTGCTGCCTTGGACAGGGACGCAGGTGGAAAAGTAGTTCTTGTGCACGATAAACTTCGGATAAACGATTAGTTATACGCATGGGATGACGTCAGAGACAAGCGCTACTTGCATTGGGGCAAACGTGATACTGATCAAATGAAGCGAAGTGAGCGCGTTGTATCAACTAATTCAAATAGATCTGATAGCTCATGCAGATCATTTGAGACCCCCAAAATAGCTAAGATTGCTCTCGTTTAATGCGCGCAGTATAGTAAACAAGAACACGCATCTTAAGTATTTCGAATGATCCTCACATAACCACCATAACCGAAACATGGTTGCATGAAAATGTACCCAATGATTGCACTGTTCCTCCCAGTTACAACATATTTAGAAAAGACAAAGACTCACGTGGAGGTGGGGTGTGTATAATAGTTAAAAGTTATCTGAATGCTTCGTTGATTGATTGTGAAGTACTAGAAACTTTCCGGTGTAAAATAACTCGTGAACGTACCGTTTTCCTTATCGGAGTTGTATATCGGCCACCCTCAAGCTCCCCTGAGTTTATCGAAAACATGAACAAGTTTTTAAATTCTCATGTAAATGGGAACACTAGGTTGGTAATAACTGGAGATTTTAACCTACCACATATAAACTGGAAAAAATTTTCGTATAGTGGTGTGGAATCAGTAAGCGCTGAAAAAATACTAGATATTATGTTTACGTACAATTTGAAACAAATCGTGCTTGAAGATACCAGAATTACACCGACGTCAAGGTCAGTACTAGACTTGGTGTTCCTATAAAATAAATTAAATGATTACAATGCGACGGTAGAAGATGGTATATCGGATCACAGGATGATCTGTCTCGATGTGCCTATCCAAGCAACTAGGAAAGAGCTATGTACCAGCACAAAATTAAGGTCTATGCTAGGGCTGATGACACTTCAATTCTTGATTATTTTGGAGATTCAATTTATTCAATTCAGATTCAAGAGTACCGCTGGTCTAAAAACAGTAGAAGAATTATGGCAAGAATTCAAATGTGTTATAAGTCATTGCATAGACAAATATGTTCCATCGCACGTTAAAAAAAAAAAAAGCAGACAAGTCTTTGGATCACCCGAGATAGAATTCATATGAAAAGAAAAATTAAGAGATGGCGTAAAAGGAGCACGTCGCCAGTGGTCTTGGCCAATCTAAAAACTGAACTCAAGCGTACTTGGGCTAAACATAAACAAACAGTCTTTGAAAAAAAAACCTCGGTGATTTCCTTAGGTCCTCACCTAAAAAATTTTGGCGATATTTTAGCGACAGGAAAGAAATGGTTAACGAAATTCATGTTGGAAGCGACATTATAAGAGAAAAGGATGAAATAGCAAACAATCCTAACAATTTTTTTTTCAATCTGTATTTAACATTCCAGAAATTACTGTGAGTATATAATAGAAGAAGCCTGACATATTTCCCCTACTGTTCCAATGGAAACACTTGAAATCACCCAGCAAGGGATATTTCAGCAACTACTCAAATTAGATACGAAAAAATCGAGCGGACCCGATAATATACCTGCTGTATTCCTCAAACGATACGCAGAATGGATGTCAGATTATCTAACTATCGTCTTTCGAAAATATTGTACAACTCGCTCACTGCCACAAGACTGGCGCACCGCATTCGTGATACCTGTATTTAAAGGAGGTAACCGAAGACAGGCAACAAATTACTGTCCAGTGTCACTTACTTCAGTTACTTGCAAAGTCTTCGAACATATTAGAGAAAAACACATACTCAGGTTTCTAGATCAGAACAATTTACTATATCCTTATCAACATGGCTTCAGGACCGGGTTATCAACTGTTACACAGTTAATAGAAACAATTCACGACTTTGCAGGTGCAGTAGATATAAGACGATAGGTTGATGTGGTTTGCGTGGATTTTGCGAAAGCTTTTGATAAAGTACCTCATGTCCAATTAATCTTCAAATTACGCAATACAGGAATAAATTAATTTGTAATAAAATGGATTGGAAGCATATTTAACAAACCGTACGCAAGTAGTTAAACCGGATGGCTATGTATCATATCAGATCCATTAGCTGTACTCTCAGGAGTGCCCCAAGGCTCAGTATTGGGACCACTTTTGTTTCTCCTTTATATCAATGACATCAGTAGCGTGGCAGAAGAGTGTGGTCAGGTTAAGCTCTTCGCAGACGACTGCTTAATTTACACCCCCACTAAACTAGATGATTAGCTTAAAATTCAGAAATGTTTGCAAAATTTAGATGATTGGTGTAGGAAATGGAAAATGGAAATAAATGATCCCAAATCTACATATACACACATCAGCAAAAAGAGAACTATTCTTTTTCTTACAGCATTACAGGACACTTGTTGGAGAATGCGCACCAGTTCAAGTATCTAGGCGTAACAATAACACGAAATTTGGCATGGAACCAACATATAGATAACGCCTGCATGACAGCCTATCAAAAGTTATACTTTCTGAGAAAAAAACTAGAACATGCATCGCGTAATGTAAAACTTATTGCATACACCACCTTCATTCGGACGATACTAGAATATTCAGCCGTTGTTTGGAGTCCCCATCAAGTGACGCTTAAGAGGAAGTTGGAAAGGATACAGAGACTGGCGGCGCGTTTAATTTGTTCGACGCACCAAAGGAAGGAATCGGTCACGCTGATGTTACAGTGTTGCAACTTAGATCTTCTTGAGGTACGTAGAAAGAAATATAGGTTGAAGGTACTTTATCAAATAATGCAGGATCAACTTAAGATTGATAAGCTCAAATTTCTACACGCTCCAGGAACCAATTACCAAACGCTGTTGTTAGCCTAAAAGATGTCACCGACTTTGAAAATCCTGCTGAGGCGTATTTACGGGAGTTATCAATTTAGTTGTGAAGTGCCAAGTGATATGTGCGACTTGATGTTCATTGTACGTATGTTGATAAATGTCATAAGTGTGCTGGACAGCATTCAAGTGAACATCTTATTCACTGTGAATTGACAAGGGTTAAGCAACTTTGCGTACATTGACATTGCCTATATTTGATGTATGTAATTGTATTGTACTCTCTGTTAACACTTCTGTGAGGGTTGATGTATAAACAAACAAACAAACAAACAAACAAACAAACAAACAAACAAACAAACAAACAAATAGATAAATAGATAAATAGATAAATAGATAAATAGATAAATAGATAAATAGATAGATAGATAGATAGATAGATAGATAGATAGATAGATAGATAGATAGATAGATAGATAGATAGATAGATAGATAGATAGATAGATAGATAGATAGATAAATAAATAAATAAATAAATAAATAAATAAATAAATAAATAAATAAATAAATAAATAAATAAATAAATCTACGAGATGCGAAAGCCACTGTAAATAACTGATTTACGCATTTCTGTTGAAGGACGGCTTCCAAACCAACGTCAGAAGCATGGACAGTAACAAAAATGGGTAAATGTGGTTGAAACATGCGCAGTACTTGGCGCGAAGCAAGTACTTCCTTGATAGACTAAAAGCTGTATTCAGTATCTTGGTCCCAGACAAAAGCTTGTCCTTGCCTTAGAAGCTTCCTTAGAGGCTCTACAATGTCAGCATACTGCGGAATAAATTTTGCATAATATCCCGTAAGGCCCAGAATTGAGTGCAACGCCTTGTCAATTGGCTCTGGAGCTTCTACAATAGCCTTGATCTTATCTTCCATCGGCAAAATGCCTTGTGCAGAAATTTTATGGTCAAGGATAGTTAATTCAGGAACACTGAATACACACTTATGATTCAACTGCATGCCTGCATTGCTTATTCTAGAAAGGACATTTTGCAAGTTTCTATCGTGGTCATGTTGCGTATGACTCCAAACAAGTACATCATCAAGGTAACATAACGTACCCGGACAGTCTTTTAACACAGATGACATGATCTGCTGAAAAACGGATGGTGCAGATGCCAAACCAACACACACTCGCTTAAAGCAAAAAAGACCCTCATGAGAAATAAATGTGGTAAGCTCACGGCTTTTGTTGGATAATAGTACCTGATGATAAGCCGACTGTAAGCCCAACTTACTGAACACAGTAGCATCAGCCAGTCGATGCAAAAGTTCATCAGTCCTAGGAAGAGGAAAGGCGTTGACGACAATCGCATTGTTGGGTTCTCGAAGATCGACGCCGAGTCGAATGGTATTGACCTTTTTTCGAACCACGACAAGGGGAGAGATCCACTCGGACGCTGACACTCGTTCGATGACATCAGCTGATTCGAGACAATGCAGTTCGGTGGAGACTTGCTCACGAAGAACCATAGGTAGCGGACGTAGTTTCGCTAAAACTGGATGAACAGAAGGTCGTAGACGAATGTCATGCATGAAGCCCTTTACAAGTCCTAGTTGACCTGAGAACAGATGAGCGAATTCCGCCGGAGCATTTTGCGGTAGAGACGAAGACTTGATTTCCGGAACAACCGGCGTTTCGGTCACTTGTTGACCCGAAAGGGAAGATCTATGAATGTCGATGCCTAGGGCTTGTATCGCGTCTATATACATATATAGGCCCAGAAGAGAAGTGCCTTCGTCGGTGACGTGAAATGTCACGATTTAAAAATTGTTGCGGTATTTCAAAACCACGGAAAAATGTCCTGAATGCAAAATTTCTTGCTGGGAATAGTTCTTGAGTCGGAGACTTGAAGCAGATAATGGGAAGACCTTGAAATGTTCTTCGTACGTAGCACTGTTCATCAGCGAGACAGTAGCTCCGGTATCCACAAGAAGCTTGATTGAAGTATTCCCAATGAGAACGTCGGCGAAAATTGTTGCCGTACGAACATTTGGTGCTTGTATTGTCAGCTTTGAAGAAACTGTATCGGCTGAATCTGTTTCAGCAGAAGAAGAAGCGAGCTGAGCTCTGTCTGGAGACGCGCGATGCGTTCGGTTCCGTGAACGGCTAACTGTAGCATAATGTCCCACTTTTTTTGCACGTGCGGCAGGTAACGTGCTTAGCCGGACAGCCTGGATCGGACGCTATGTGCTGCGTTGATCCACACCGGTAGCAATGGACAGTAGCGTCTTGACTAGGCTTGAAAAATTCTTGCCGAGCGCCATGTTGGTCGGCTTCCCCATATTGCGATTTTTCGCCATGTCGTTGGACGCCATCTTGGACTCGTCTGGTCGAAGAAGCTTGGCGCGGACCACCATCTTGAGTACCCGGGGGAGGAAGGCGATGGTTGACGACGCCATCTTGCCCCGGAGAAGAAACGCGCTGTACTGTAGACCCAGTGAAAACTTGAAGTGCCTTGTGAACTTGTTAATCAACGCTTCGCCCAATTTCTTCCGCTTTCTTGAGCGTCAACGATGGTCCCTCGTAGAGAAGTCTCTCACGTATTCTTTTTGACACGACTCCTTCCAGAATTTGGTCGCGGAGCAACTCGTCGTGCCAAGTGCAGAACGCGCAGGCTGGAGCCAAGCGATAAAGCGAAGTCACGAAATCTTGAAAATACTCTTCTGGCTGCTGTCGTCGGTCTCTGAAGATAATGCGTTGGACGAGGCTGTTTGTGCTGTCTTCATAGTTCTTGTCCAACAAGCGGATAATATCTTGGAACTCGGGGTCCTGGGGAATATCGGGGTCCACTTGCGACGTCAGGTCGTATAACATAGACGCTTACCCTAAAAACCCAAATTCGACAGCATTACAGCTTTCATCCTCTCGTCCGGTAGCGTCTCGCCTCCGGTCACCTGCGGAAAAGTGTGGAATGAACGTGTCCACGTGAGCCGAGGTACGGCAGGAGTACCCGGAATAGGCAGAAAAGGCGGCGGCGGCGAAGCGAACGCCATGGTTGAAGCGGTGCACGAAGGCGAAGTAGACGCAGGCCGCGTCGCATCCGTGCTGGTAGCAGAAGTAAGCAGAAGTATAGAGCAGCGACAGGAGGGCAGAGCAAGTAGTAACGAAAATCGTTTACCTCGTTCGTCGCCAAGATGTGGTATCGAGTTTCCACGATGTGGTGTCGGGGCCTCGCACGGCGAGGCGGCCGGACGAGCACGACCTACGCGGTGAGGCCTAACGGTCGGGGCGCTAAGCGCCGCAGAGAAAACGAGACGACTTCTTCCGTTCGGGACCAAACGACGACTCAGTTTATTCGGAGAGGGGGAAGGGATAAGCGTTCGCGCTGATTACAACAATAGGCGTGGCCGGGCGCCAGTAGTCAGAACCAATTCTAAACCGAAACAAGCAGAATACAACAATTACGAATAATTATTTACATAAAATTTGGTACGTGCAAGTCTGGTGCAAGTGCACGTTATAGAACCTAGACCATGAAAAATATACGGTCGCCATAGCATCAAATAATAATTAGAGCGTCGCTGCAGTGAAACTGCAGCGACGCTCTTTCAAAAATTAAGCGGAACCTCTCTGAAAGGGAACTGTCCAAGATGTGTGTAGTATTATATGGCGGTCGGCGTGGTGCGGCATGTGTTATGCGTGGTAATGATGCGTGTGGGGGTTATGCTGATGTAGCATGTGTTGTTTATTTATATATGCGTGAAGAGTACGAGCAGAGAGATGCACATACACTGTCGAGTATAGCTTTAATTGTCTCAGTTTAACGCATCCTCTCATTTTGGGTCCCGTTTAGTTGCCTTCCATCCCGACTGGGCGGGCGTTTATCAGGGCATCCCATACTGCTTGCTATCCCCCTTTTTGTATAGGCTTGGGTATTTCTGCTCTATATAGGTTTAACGCCTCCTTTCTACGCATGGCGTATGGGGAACGGCGAATATCTTGCGCCGGCGTGCCTATAGTGTTATTGCGGACAATGGGTCGCTTGTCACTGCACTCCGGAAGGAAGCTATCAACCGCGGCTACAATAAGTTTAAACTGCGCATTTTCGCCCTGTACTGGGAAAAGGGTTTTCTGGCTTCACATGTAATATCTTTCGACTGACTTGCCACATAATACTACGCAATAAATACACTATAAGTAAAACAGCACTGCACAATGCACTGTGTGTGCTACAGCCATGTGAGGGTCTTTATTGAATTTGTAGTTAGAGGATCTGCTAAAATGGACTATGCTGATGATAACGAAGCTGAAGGTCAATGAGTTCATATAGGCGGGACCCAGTAGTGATCAGCTGTGTGAGAGAGAAAGAGAATAAACGTTTAATGATCTGTATGAAACAGTGAGAAAGAGTGCTTCTTTCTTCACCCAAGGCGGATGTGCTCCTCAGTCCAAGTAACCATTGGCCTTTGCTGCTTCCCTGGCCTGGTTCACCAGCTTGCGCTGGTCCTCCAAGTCTGGGGCTGCGAGCATGGCCTCCCACGATTCTTGACGGTCCTCTTCTCTGCTCATTTGTCTTCGGTTCTTCATTCTCCGTCTTCATTTTCTTGATGGGTTCTGCGAGGTTAGGACACCCAATCACCATGTGGCGAAGGGTGTCCGGTGGCCGCAAGGCCGGCAAAGGTATAGGAATCACATTGGGTGCATTCTATTCATTAGAATGCCGTGCACTTAGGAATTCGTTTGGAGACGCCGCAGAGCGACCATCTCTTCTCTGTTTAGTTTGGGGTGCAGTAAAAGGTAGACCCTTCTTTCCAATTTATAATGCTGCAGGATATCCGTATATTTTATGAGAATGTCCTCGGACCTCCCTCGTCACCTTTCGGAACACCTCTGGCCAGAATGCCCGGCTTGTGTGAGCGCGGGCTGCGGCGTGTGTTGCTTCGTTTCCCGCCAATGACTCACGGCCAGGGGTCCAGACGACGTAGGTCGATCTTGCGTGCGTTTCGACACTTCTTGCATGATTCGCAGAGTCTTGGTGGATATCCTGAAGTTTTGGAAATTACGACACGCGGAATGCGATTCGCTCAGTATTACGGCATTTTCGGTGCACGTGGAGATGGCCAGTGCTATCGCTTTGGCCATTTTCGGATCTCTTGCGAGTTTCGTGGCAGCGGCCTTTTCTTCGCCTGGGGTTTTAATTGCGGTTATTGCGAAAGCAGGTACCCTTTGATACTTTGCCACATCCGTGTATCTTGTGTTAGGGTCTACAGAGAATTCGTTGTGTAGTACTCGTGCGCTTGCCCGTCTTCTTTCCTTATGAAAGTTTGAGTACGGTATTGCGGGGTACCGGTGCCACTGAGATTGAGTCTCGTATGTGCGTTGGGAGTCTCGATTTGTCGTCCGATCTCGCAGTTGTCTCCGAATCGTATCCGAGCCGAAGTAGCACGCTTCTGACGGTGGGAGTAAATTTGAGTCTTCCAATCTGGCTTCTTTTGTGCGCTTCTGCCACACGTGTTATGGAGGCTGAGTTTGAGTAATCGTACCGCAAATGCTTTTTCGGGAATTCCAAATGTCTTGGTAGTTTTCCTAATCAAGACGTTTAGTTTTTAAATTTCTGCATTTTTCAGGGCCAGATAGGGGCTGCCATACGCAATCCGGCTCGTGATGAGCGCCTGTACGATACGCAGCGTGTCTTGTTCTTTGAGACCGTGCCTTTGGTTTGCAACTCTCTTAATGAGGTGCGTAACTTGGGTCAGCGATGTTTGAAGTTTGGGGAGTGTCGCGGCTCCCGACCAGTCTTTATACTCTTTATGTATGACAGGACCGAGGATTCCCAACGACTCCACACGAGGTATTTCGATTCCGTTAAGTGTTATGCTCGGGTCGGGTTGTACGTAGGTTGGTGGTCTGCCTCGAGTTATCGCTTTGAGCACCAGCAGTTCCTATTTCTCGGGGGCGCGTTGTAGTCCGCATTTGTTTATGCAACGTTCGATGCTATTTACTGCTTCCTAACGTTATCGAACGAGAGCGCGCATTCACAAAGCAGTTAGCACACTAGAACTGTTCGTAAGAGTACACTCTGGCCAGCAATAATTTCGAACATTTTAGCAAAGGCGACAGCCAATGACAAACGGATTTCACGGACAAAAAAAAAAAAGCTTTGTGAATTCGGCCCTAGAAGATTACAGTCGCTTGCATGCGGCACGCAACTGTCGCTGCCCGATGCTCACTTCCAGGCACCGGTGACCACAGCATACGAAATTTCGAAATTTCGGCCTTTGTTTCACAAGCATTAAATAATGCTCAGACAGGTATCAGTAGCATACTTCTGATCGTATTCTCCCAGCCGGCTCAAATCTCTTCGTAGGATTGCTGAATAAATAAAATAAATAAAACAAGCAAACAAACAAATAAAAAATGTATAAATGACGGCACGATGACCGCGCCGATGCGTCTTTCAAACAAGTGTATCGAAAGCTTACCTCAATTTTAACCCTCAAATATTCCGGTGGAAGGGTGTTTGAAATGTTGTCAGCGTACGCTTGCACCCAAACTGGTGTGCGCTATTTTTTACAGGATGTGGAGCCTATTTCAAGGGAAGCTAAACCTAGAAACATTTTCTTTTTGGCAGTGATGTTTTGCAAGGAAGTCACCGCTCTTCGGTTAGCATCCAGGCATTAAACCGGAACTTTGCGTGTATTAGTTGGCGAAGTGCCTCGAACGGCCAGTAGCGCGGCAATGTTGCGTGTATTCGCGGGTTTCTTTCACGCTCGGAAAAACACTTGTGTAGCACGTATTGAGCAACAGAAAGCTGCATCGGGAGTTTTTCATGTTGCTCTACAATCTTCTCTTTTACACTTTTTCATCTGATTATAATATTGGAGAAGTTGATTAATTAACTAAGACTAATTATGGAATTAGGCGGAATGCAAAAAATAGTCCGAGTATCTCCAAGCGACGGCGCGCAGCATTACCTTGGCTTGCAAATTCCAGCTACGTGGAATTTGCATATCTTAAAAACCTGGTGCATGCATGATAGTTGGGACACCGTATATATATATATATATATATATATATATATATATACGTAATGTACCACGTCACTACAGTGGGTAACCTTAAAAATTAAAGAGCGACATAATACATTGGGATAAAACTACTGCAGTAATTTCGATGCCCACTTACTCAACCCTAATTATTCTATTCTAATTAGTTAATCAGCCAAGAATAACTTAACAACCCTTCATATGTTACCTTTCGGCTGACCCGTCGTGGTGGCTTAGTGGCTTAATTCGGCGTTGCGCTGTTAAGCACGAGGGAGCGGGATCAAATCCTGACCGCGGAGACCGCATTTCGATGCAAAAACGCCCGTGTACCGCGCATTGGGTGCACGTTAAAAAACCCCAGATGGCCAAATTAGTGCGGAGTCCCCCACTACCGCGGGCATCATCTTCACATCGTGGTTTCGGCACGTACAACCCCTGAAATTTTCCTTTCCGCCTAAGTTTCGCTGAGAAAGCTCTCAATAATTCTTTAAAACATCGCATTCAGTCGTTTTGTCCGCGCTATCCTTTCTTTTTTTGCATGTTTTAATTTTTAATTTTTCTAGCGGGAGGTAGCAATGCACTTGGGACTTTTTATTATTATTATTTTAAAGACCAGTAATGCCCGGCATGTACGCCACGTCAGACTCACTCATAAGCATACTGCAAACAAAAAACTATGCAGACCCGACGCACATCTTGGAATCTATGTGCAGCAAAGCTTTCGTGAAGCGGGTAATCAAATGCTATAAATGTGTCCATTTTATTCAGTGCGTCTATTTTTTTTTTTCATACTGTAAGCCTTATCAGGCTCATATAGAAGTAGGAGCGGGTAAGTTACACAGGTAGAAACGTAGATACAAGTACAGGTAGAAACAGAACATATGCACAAAAATAAAATAAAATATATGGTATATTAAACACTAGCGGTGTCAACAAAGCACCAATTCAAGGAGAATGAGCATTCATTTTACTAATGCAAAAAAAGGACACACACACACACACACACACACACAGTTACATCATAAGAAGCCAACAAACAAAGACGCCAAGGACAGCATAGGGGGAATTACTTGTACCTATATTGATTGGCATAACAAAATGATAAATTAACGGAAATGAAAGTGTGTGAAAAAACAACTGGCCGCACGTGGGACACGAACCACGTACACGTGACGCCTGCGGCAGAAAGGATGGTCCAGATCCGCCGCCAAGGCTTGTGAGTGGTGGCGCTGGCTAACACTCCCCAATGTTAGCTCGAGTAAATAAACATAAATACCCCGGAAAGAGGATGGGGAAAACGGCGCCGCGGTAGCTCAGTTGGTAAGAGCATCGCACGCGTAATGCGAAGACGTGGATTCGTGTCCCACCGTCGGCTAGTTGTTTTTTCATCCATTTTGAATTCCGTTAATTTATCATTTCTTTAATTCAATTACTAGGTACAAGTGCTTTCCCCCGAAGGTCCGCAGCGAAGAGCACTGGTTCAGGTCGAGTACTGTCTCGCGCACTGCGTTGGCGATCCTGCTGTCCGTCTCTGCTTCATTACACGTATTACGGTATGTCACAACACGCAGCACTGTTCAGCTTTCACTCTATCCCAGCTGGAGGACCAAGGCCTTGAAATGAAATTGCGCCCCACGCATTCACAGCGGTGCGACAACTTGCTGCCACATGCTTCAAATTGTCGCGGTTGAAATCAAGTCTCCACACCCTCTGCTGCTGATCCCATTGAATAGAGAAGGTTGATTCGTTGGAAAAGACTATCGACTTCCAGTCGCAGATACTCCAGCTTCGGTGGTAATGCGCAAACCTCAGGCGAGCTTTCCTGTTTTGTGCTGACAGTAGAGGCGTTTTAGCGGCGACTCGACTGTGCAGACCAGCATCGTAAAGCCTTCGTCGGACCGTAGAATCGCTTACATCCAAACGAATGGCCCGTCGCAACCTCTACGATTCACAAATCCTCACTTGTCGATGTGGCTCGGGGTCGCCTTCCGGGAGCAGCATCTTCGATGCGGCCTTCATCTCGATAGGCTCGAGTGACCCTGTTGACAGTCTTGAGTGGACAACGCACTTCAGCTGCAGTTCTTCTCTGGCTGTAACCCTTAAAAGAATGCAACTATTTTCATCCTTTCATCATAAATAACTCTAGCCATTAAGTTTTACTATTAAACTGGCAAGGGGCGTCCTTCTACAGAGATTAAAGCTCGACAAGTGGAGCGTCAGAGTAAATGTCAGAGAAGAAAAACTATTTGGCCAAAGACAAATGCGCAACATTTTCTTTATATGCCTCCCTGTTACGTGGATGTCACGCCCCTTTACGGAAAGGTGACTTGATGCTTATCGACTAAGTAAAGTTATCTTCACGTATGATAAGCGCTCTTATATGATTTGCGCTTTTATCAACGGCGCGTGAGATAATAAAAGAAAGTCTGGCCTGTGCAAAAACTTATGCTTTTCGTTTTCCCCGAATACTTCCGAAACTGCGATAGCAACAATCCTTATCGAAAAGAATCCTTGTTCGCCGAAATGTCCCAACAAATCATCATCATCATCAATATTATCATTATCATTATTATTTACTGTAAAAACATATACACTAGACAGGAAAAGGAAAGCGAGGAGCAAGGCTGGCAACTGCCACCGGAAGCGGCACAACGCCTGCCTACTCTTCAGAAAGGAGGAGACAGAAACACAGAAATGGAAGATAGAAGGGCACAGAAGAGGAAAGAAACAGAAAGATGACAAATCTCAAAGAATCAAGCAGAACACACACAGTAGGGCCGGTCACTGCAGGTCACGCCACTAGCATGCAGTCAAGGCAGCCACACACACTTGAGGGATTGCGATTTGCGTCGTACATATTTAACGGCAGGAAGCCAAGAGATGCGATCATGCACAAAAGAAAGCGTAAAAAAACACATTCGTTACGGTTGTGCAGGCAGTAGAAGGAACGGCACCACTCTCTCCTTTTATTTTCACATGTCGCTATACTGCGCCGAGCCACACGTGAGGTACGAGACTATCTGCCACGCGCTCGCGTGTGCAGGTCTGTACAGGTGACAATATGACGTATACAATAGCTTCTTTCTTGACCTCCTTGCAACATTAAATAATAATAACTGATGACGTTAATGCCCCCCAAAAAGCCTGTGCTCTGAGGGACACCGTAGAAGGCGGCTACGAATTACGTTTGAGCATCTGGTGTTCTTCAACGTAGGTCTCAGCACACGGGAGTTTTTCATTCCCACGCCATCGGCATGCGGCCGCCGTGGACGGCAACCGAACACTCGATCCAGTACTCTGCGGAGTAACGCCGCAGCCGCATGATCATTGCGGTGGGTTATAATACAGTCGAACTATGCAATTTCAGCCCTGACTGAGGCGGAAATTACCAATGAACGCAGCAATACACGGTTCATTATAAAAAAAAAGGAAAACAACAGGTAAGGCAGGGAGGCTATAACCAGGTTCGCTACATCTACACTATACAACCCTACACTGGAGCAGGGGAAACGGGGGTGAAAAAGGAAGAAGGAAAGGGTAGGAAGTGATGCGCGCGTACACGCAAGCGCGTTCACAGTGAAGTTCCCAAAGGTGGTTGCGAAGCTCAGTCGTCTTCAAATAGTGCAGCAGATCTCTGGTGTGCTTTATTCTGTGCGGATGACGCTCGAGTTCGTGGCCCAGGCGTATATGTAAAAGCGACGCCCAGCCACAAGCGGCATAGCAAAGTTGCGTCGCATCGATATACACCAGGCGGTTGTCGAAGGCGCAAAGAAGGGTCCAAGGACCCGCTGAATTCCAATGTTCTAATCCATTGCGACGAGCCGGTAGGCGAAGTTGCCGCGCTGCATCAGGCCTTGACAAATGGCACAAGCACACGCTAGTCTCGTTGGTTCGTTGGCACTTTCGTTGCTGCAACGCATAGTATATAGAGCTTACGCGTGCAGTCATGGACAGTTCAAATATTTACTTTGCTGCTTTGATGTAGTTAACTGAGAAGCCATAAGCGACTTGCCCACAGCGTATACTTACGCCGTCACACAAATATTTCCATGCAATTACCTGCAGAAATTGTCTAAATGACCATCTTACCTGCCTAAAATGATCACGGACAGAAAGACTGGCAAAAAAAGTGAAAAAAAATCCGAAGTGCAACATACGCAGTCATGACGTCAATTCCGCCTAATCGCCTCAGGCGGCCAGAGCATTCCGAGCATCTCCGGTTTCTCTAGATGTTCCGAACACTGTGTTAGCCTTAAAGTGTCCTAAAGCACCCGTGTGCGAAAATCAAAGGCTCGTGGCGATACGACATTGGAAAACGCGCTTTAGGCTTTTAGTCTACTCGAGAGACGGGAAAAATCTCACAGTTCTGTCGTCACCGAGCACTACATGCAGCAATGAACAAATTCTATTTTACTTCCCCAATCCTCTGTCGTATTGAGTTCTTACTTTTGCCATGTCATGCTACAATTTCTTGCAGGCGGGCCCTTCGGAGCGTCCAGCATATGAGAAAAAGCTTTCAGATGGTGTGTTCATGCAGAAATTGTCTGCGTCACGCATTCCTGAAAATTTAACGACAAAACGAGATTCTCTGTCTGATTCGTGTCGTGCGTTCGGTGATACTGTCGCCAAGGCCGATGCTTATATGTAACATTTTATCCCATGCGAGAAAGCATTGACAGAGAAACCTGTAATCCTTTGTGCTTACATAAAAGCTGTCTTTGAGCCTTTCCTAAGGAGATTTCGCAGTTCAGCGGTTTCGGAACGAGCGCCAACGACCGTCAACACCATCGGAGTGCATTACACCATTCCGTTGAACGAGGTTCACCGTCAGCAAGAAGCGCGATGACCATTGGCTGCTGTATGGGCGCGAGTGAACAGTTAACAATTCATTATGCAGTATAAGAGGATGTCAATCATGCACCGTTGCGATATAACGAGATTCGACTACAAGTTATAGGAAGGAGCTTCATGCATCACCTCGGGGCGTCTCATCTCATGCTTGGCGAGTCACACTTAAAAGGTAACGCTTACGACGCCCAACAAGTCGGCGAATAAAACAGTTCGTCAAAAGCAAGAGACGACAAATGAATGTCATGGAGGACTGGGTTGACAGAGAGGATAAGGCCTCAGCCGTTAGCAGTATCTCCCACTGCAATTTTGTACTGAATGCATTTGCCTTGCATAAACAGAATGAAAAAAAAAAATAAAAGAGAGCGGCAAGATGTCTACAATGCAGGAATGTGGCAGACGAGTTAAGATAACTTATAAGGAAAGAGAGAATATAGTAAGTTTACGCACGCTCTAGTGCACGCGCTAGTGTGTGCGTGTGTGTGCGCGTGTGTGCGCGTGTGTGTGCGCGTGTGTGTGCGCGTGCGTGCGTGCGCGTGCGCGTGCGTGTGTCGAAATGAACGCTGAGAGCTTCTGATGCAGGATAACCGGCGGGTGTTGCGCAGACGATTGTTTCTGAACAAACACATGCAGGATGCCGCTTATGCACAATGGTTACCACTTGTTGAGTAAGCATGCCTCGCCTTGGGCCGCAAACGAATTCGCGGTTTCTACTTGGACAAAGCAAGTTCTTGTTTGGCCAGTCTCACATTTTGGTTTCCTGAAAAAGACACGTTGTGCTCTAGTATAAGCCCTAGTTCTTTCAACGACGTGATGTTCCTTTTTTTCAAGACCTCTCAAATCCTGGCAGTCCAGAGGGCCCGCGAGAGGGCCATCAGGTTTGACCTGATGGTCCCCGAGTGGGCCTAGCCAGGTGACGTCGAGATTACTCGCGTCTATTGTGGACCCAATAAAGTTAACTCACTCACTCACTCACTCACTCTCATTTGCAAGCATCTCATTTATAACTGCTTTATTTGCAAGCTTTATATTTCTAAATAAAAGAAAATATAAAGGTTGTGTGAAGTCCGCTTGGTAAAAAAATACTCATTTAGATCATACATGCACTGGCGTTCAGAACTGGACGTCCGGTCAACTAATGATCTTGTAAATGAGGAACTGAAAGGTGATCGTATCTTGCCTGACATGACGATGACAGCAATGAAACACAGAAAGAGCACATCATCAGATGCAAGTAGTGTATGGCCATTAAAGGCGCTAACTGTAATACTGCCGCATTACACATCATTTTAAAGGGATGCAAGCATGGTATAAGGTTGTTCGAATAATAAATTGTGTTGAATAAATCGAGAAAAGAAATTTATACGCTACCTATATAGGCAAGGCATCCTCATTGAACGATTGAAATTTATTGTGCAGGAGTCAACTACTCCATGTGTTCGATCTACATGCAACCGGTGCCTCTACGCAGCAACCGCGGCTTCCCTACAGCAGAATCACTTGGAACCGTCGCCATTTGCATCTCACTTTCTCTCCCTGCAGACTTAAGCTTGTAGGCTGAAAAATGAAAACGAGCGTTCAACATCGACAGAGGTGAATGCTTTTGTATTTTCGCATGTTGGTCGGCTTCACGCACTCTGATTCCTGAGTATTCGCCTGTATGAACCTCCAAAATTTCTTGAAAAGAAAGGAAAATGGATGTTTCTTCTTTAAGATAGACTGCACCTTTGCACAATCCTTTGCGACAGCTGCTGCCACACACATGGGATGCATTAAACTGGTTTTATGGTGGGGTAGCTATACCACGACTAATGAACTGTTCACAATAATTCTTCCCTAAACGCTTTTTGTATATAACGCTATGGCTGTATTCTTCGCAAAGTGTTTCTTTTTGTCCCACGTTGAAGCACAGGAGTATGCATCACCGAACGTACACCTAATCAAAAGGATCGCGGTAGGGCGGAGTGAGAGGCCGAGTTTAGTGCTCATCGTTAGATTTGTTTTAACTATTTATTTTATTTGTAGCTCATTTTACAGTTTAGATGAGCTGCCATCGGGTAGTGAGACTGTACAACAACAAAAGAAGCGGAGGCACCGAAAAAGTGGACTGCGCAACTACCGTCGACAGTAAACTTCCTGCGGATTTTGCAGCTTAATTCTGCCTAACATACGCGAAGCGCAATCAAAGTCAATAGTATTTACCACCTATACAGTCTACAGAACACCTTTCCCCAAAATTCTGCGCCTAAAAAAAATATATAGGGCTTTACGTGCCAAAACCATTATCTGATTAAGAGGCACGCCGTAGTGGGGCACTCCGAAATAATATGGACCACTTGGGGTTATTTAACGTGCACCTAAATACACCGGTGTTCTCGCATTTCGCCCCCATCGAAATGCGGCCGCCATGGCCGGGAATTGATGCCGCGACCAAAATTCTGCCCCTTTCTCCCTCAAATTCTCGCTTGCAGCGCAAGACGGAGTTACGTGTCCACTGCGGAAGACGGGTAATTTTCGTGATATTTTGCTCTGACATTGCTAATGAGTGTCAGACATACGGTGAGAGGCCCTCAAAAGCTCAACTAACGCTGACAACGCAAGCGCTTATTTGGTATTGGTCACATTGCCAGATGCGTGGCCATTAGCAACAGCGTCTGCCGATGCTGCCAGGTTTTGTGGAAAGTAATCGGAATGTGCTTTCGAAACAAAAAGGACGCCCCAAAAAGCATTTTCTGGCACTAAGATAAAAAAGGGATATATTCCAAAAAAAAAAACAGAAATGGGCATTTAACGGTACAATAAAGTCAATGCTAAAGCACTTAACCCATAATTTATGCTCATACGCCAAAAAGCTGGGGCCTTGACGTGCAGGAACTGCACTGGCGACCACGCCAGTGAAATGCAAGTCAACTGTTGCAACGAAGTTAATACGGAAGTTTAACAGAAGCCAGGCTGAATTTCTTTCGCACATGCACCCCCTAGATTTTTTCTTTCTTTTTAAATTTCGAGGCACGTGTGATTACGTTTTAGCTTAACTAGCACGATGTTTCGGAGCAAGAAAGCAAAAATAGTATCTCACCTTCCATCTGCTGGAAAACAAGAATTTTGCTTGACTGTTTCTACTCGCACCTACATATAAAGTGCGATTTTCGCTTCCTTCCGCACTGTTCAGCATTTGTGTGGAGGGAACATGTTTTCCATTCTATGTAAAATGTAGCGCAGGAGAATATTACCAGCGGTTAGATTGGTTGCATAGGCGAGAGACTAGTAATTCAACTTTTTTTTTTGCACGTTTTATTGCAGGTATACAGTGTACATTCTCGGGGGAAAACAGCAATTCGGAAAGTACCAGTCATGCCAGCGACCAACATTCGATAAACAAAAAAGTACCTTTAATAATAGTTTATGCGTATATGTATGTGCAAGCACTTCGCGCTACATATTACCTTTTCCGCTTAGCGAATAATATGAGGTGTACCAGAAATACCACCCGAACATAAGATAACGCTGAAGTGTAAGAACATGTACAGTGGTAAACGATTGAAACACGATACTTGGTCCGCATGGCGGCCGGCGCTTCTTGCGCAACCTGTAAGCGCTGGGTGATAACTGGTACGACAAAATGCAGTCACATTGCGTCACGAAGACTCTCGCCTTTCATGTGATACAAAATATGAATGAACTCGGTGTTCCCAGTGGGCACCAGTGGCGCAAAAAGGAGCCGGCAGCCCCGCGCTCTGAGTATCGCGTTTCAATCACTGAGCACTGTACACACATTTGACAAATTTGGCATCACAAATTCCTACGTGCGGCGCGCACTTCACTCAGAAACGAAATAAAGGTGAAAAATGGCACATGGAGCAGCTCAGGAATGCTCCTAAAGATAGAGAGGAGCTGCTCTGCTATTTAACTTCATGCAGCATGGCCACTAGCTGCTCGGTCGCTATATATGAGACTTCGCTTTTTTTTTCGCTGATAGCCAAGGAGTGGCGCTTGTCTTTGTCGTTTCTTACCGTGTGAGTTGTCTTTTTGTTTGCGCTAATTTTCCTCGTCCCCAATGTAGGACCAACTAGCCCAACAATTCTTCTAAATTTACTGTAGTTTGCGTTTCTTGAAGGTTACGTTCCAAGCAGTCCATGGTGAAAAAATTCAGCATCAAGAGGACTGACCACAGTTGGACCGACCACAGCTGGACCGACCACAGCTACTTACTTTTGCGTGCCAAGAAGCATACATATGCTCTCGGCACGGCTGCAGACGGCATTGCTGACCGGGTCAGCCTAGTTCTTGCGGTGTCTGCAAAATGGGCTGAGCAAGTTCAGTAGCCCCTCCGTACCTTCTCCGTGGTCAGGTTATCCAAATGGTTAGTGTACTGAAGCCAAGAATGAAATCTGGAGCACCAGTAAAACGAAAAAGAAAATTCATCTGCAAACACTCAAGAATTGTCCGACGGCTGGATTGACAAGTAGATACACTACGTTTTCGGTTTCAAAATATTATCCGCTGTACTACAGTGTAGCTACACTGTAGCTGTACTACAGAGCTGCGTCAAATGAAGGGTCGTGCCGTCCTTCGTGCCCCCCCGAACATTGAAGCTACAAACAAACCGGCTGCACAGCAGACATTGTGTTCGCTACGTAAGGTAGTACATATATATATTTGAAATAGGGTGAAAAATTAAGCGAGCTGGTTCTAGTTTGTGACGGCAGCGCAAAAGTAACGGCGACACATATAAAAGGGAGCACACAGGACAAGCGCTTGTCCTGCGTGCTTGTCTTTCACTGTGTTGTCGTCCCATTTGCGCTGGCGTCATAATGAAAATAAGTCTACCACGCTCATGTTAAACCACGACAGTAAAATGCAAGTCAGCTGTTGCAACGAAGTTGATACGGAAGTTTAATAGCAGCCAGGCTGAATTTTTTTCGCACACACCCCAGAATTTTTTTTTAATTCCTAGGCACGTGTGATCACGTTTTAGCTCAACTAGTACGATGTTTCAGAGCAAGAAAACAAAAATATCTCACCTTCATTCTCCCGGAAAACAAAAGAATTTTGCTTGACTGTTTCTGCCAGAGTTATTGCACCAAAACACTGAACACACGGAATTGTTCATAGAGCCGGGATGCTTGTAGGCTCGCATCGTGCCTGTACGTGTCCGAAGAAAATCGTGCTCTTGCTTGAACCCCGACACCACTATAGCAACTAAAGCCGCCGCAAAAGTCGGTCCCGAACAAGGCACCAGCACTATCAGGGCGTGCAGAGGTGAAAATCGGCAGCGCAGGAACTGAGTTGTGCGTGAAGACCGCGAAGCCGATAACTGCCAATAAAGCCGGTGGTGATACAACCCCCCCCCCCCCCCCCGAAAAAAAAATAATTATTATTTGACAACGCCGCAACGCCACTGGCTCAGGAACAGCAGCGCAGACGCGAGAGCGATCGCGTTTGATTGACACGGTGTTTGAGGGCGAGAAGTCAAGGGAAGCGAAAGATTATTAAACTTTTTTTAATGATTTCCCGTCTCTCTCAGATACACGTGTGAAAAAAAAGGAGCAGTAGCAAAATATCTAAGATATGTTCCGAAACATTTTGTCTATGTCCGCTATGAGACGATCAAAATGCAGCGATCAAAACAAATCTATAACAAAGAGATTCCGCCCCGTGGCCGTATATTCTCGGGCAATCACGTTCAGAGCACTTTCGCGAGAATTGGCATTTGAAGCGATGAAATATACGGCCGACAGCGCGGTTCGCATTGTGCGAAGATAGCGAGCTTGGCACAGCGCCAAAAACGCTGACAGTGGTTACGCGGATGCGTCTAGTGCCGAGATTCGCGAAATCTCGCGAAACTGCGAAGCTATCTTCTCATACTGCCGAATTCGCCATCTTGTCACCTCTGATTGGCTCAGAGGGCTGCTACTGCGCTACGGCGTCTCTGACTGGCTCCACCATTACAGAATTTGACAATATGGCGGAATTTGACTATGTCCACAATAGCACCCCTAAAGTGATCGACGGAGAGTACTGTCATTATTGCGCATTAGGTTTCTTTATATGCTCACGTCGGTGTTCCTGCAAAAATTAATAGCAGTAAAAAATACTGCCGCTTGTTGTATAGGAGCTATCTATAGTGGCAAAGAAAGCCAATTGCGGAGTATAGGACGCTGTCGGTCCTTCCAGCTTCGAATGCACCGACCATATCTAATACGACGACCGCATTTGTGAACACACGTTTCCCAGCAATCTACTCTCGGTTTAGGCGCTCGTCACATTTGTAATTTTCTGTAGTAGGTTGTAGTGGTCACTTGTCGGTTTAGTCTTTAGAAGGGACTGCTCCATCCTGCTCCATGCATCCCAAGGAAGCAGACTCACAATGAATATCATGCGTGAACGTTTATGCACTTTCAGCGAAAAACTTGCAGAACCCATCTCACGATGACTTTCGACGGTAACGCGTTAAGCATTGAATCAATGCAGCGACACAACGTATTGCCAGCGTCGAAACCAGTTATGTATGACACAGCTCGCTAAAGCGCTGGCGTGAAAGGCGTTTCTTGAAAAGCGGCACATATATCCCAGTGCATGCATTTGTGGCGCAGCCTGCTAATGCGTCGGATTGCTGTCCTTGAGGTTCCACCTTGTGACGTGGATTCGATTCCGCCCAGTATCGGAGAAACTTAAGGGATCCTTTTTGTCATTGTATTATAGAGCGGCACATTCCCACTGGCACATACCTACTTACCCAAGTTGGCGTCAAGGACGTTCATTGAAGGGCGGCACACACCTACACACATACACAGTGACTCAAGTTGGAATCAAATATGCTCATTGAAGGCTAGTACAACCGACCGAGTGGCACATATGCCCAACGCTCCAAGTCGGCGTCAAAGAGTTTCTTCGAACAGCGGCACCTACCCAGTCCAGCATCTACAGTGACCCAGGTGGGCGTGAAAGCGTGCTACACCTTTCCCCGTGTAGGGTAGCAAACTGGACGTGCGTCTGGTTGACTTCCCTACCTTTCCTTCCTTCCTCCTCCGCCAGTGGCCCAAGTTGGTCCGATGGTTGGTTTCGAACCCTGTTACCTGAGCACAGCAGCCCGATGCGCTACCCATTCGGCAACTACAGGTATGCAGTTGGTTGTAATCGTTTGTACGTGCGTGCGTGCGTGGGTGCGTGCGTGTTCAGCCATTCCGGAAGCCGGGATACGTCTCCCGTCACACTCTGTATCCATGCTGCCAGAACGTCATTACGATGCAAAGATGCAGTACGCGCGTCTCATAACCGACAGACTAGACGCACCACACTGGTGGATATGCACTTCTTTATGCGAAATCCATCGTAAGCCTTCCGGTCCCAGAAAGCCGGAGCGGGACATTTTTTCGCTGGCTTTGCGGTCTTCGTGCGACTCGGTTGCGGCTATGCGACGCGAGAATGCGCGAAACGGCGCGCGTGCAACAACGTGACTCAGCAGTTGCTTCTCGCGAGCTCGCGCAAACGGCGGGGGAGCGGTGGCAGGCATGCACCGCGGTCAAGCTCTCCTCGCGGTCGCCTCTGGCAGGCGCCAACGGAGCCCCAAACAGCCAAACTATGCACACGTTGCCATCCCCGTGTTGGTGTCGACGCATCGCCACGGAGCGGACGGCACAATACTCGGAACCGCTGCTGTCCACGGAGTGGAATGCCCTGAGTCAGCTCTCGACTCGATTTTTACGCGCCGCGCCTCGACCATCTTTCTCTTTTGTGAACGCGACCAGGGTTTTCCTGCCTTCCTCAGTCCCGCCAGACGCAATGGCTGCGTACTCAAGTTTTTGACGCTCAAACCTCGAGCAACGTGCTTGCACATCTGCGGAGGGTCGAATGAAGGACGAAACAGCGAACTCGGCTTTTCCTTAGCCGTGGTCACTTCTTTCACATGTGGGCAACACCGTGAAGAAGATTGCAGCTTGAGGTCTATATTTCCCAGAAATGAGACTCCGATTGAGCTCTTGGCGCCGGTTAGATGACAATTTTTAAAAATTGGTATGCCAGCACCTTTACAAACTACGTATGTATGCTTATTCAGTCTTGAGTATAATGGACGCCCCGTGGCGTCGCGCTCTGCGCCCGTGTTTTAAGCGGAAATGTCCTTTGTCTTCACTTCAAGAGAGCGACGTGCCACTCACGCAGCCTGGACAGCCGCCACTTCAGCACTTGGGCAAAACGTGCAGCACCGCAATAAATGACTGGTGCTAGTCGGTTATCATCCTACAAGCACGGTGGGTACCAAATATACAGGGTGTTTCAGCGAACACTTTCAAAATTTATTTAAGGTTGCCTGTGGCAGATAGCCCAATTCTAGTTAATGAGCTGGTCTACTCGAAGAGGCGCACATTAGTTAAAAAAAACTGTAATTCATTATCTACTAATTAACAAAAATTCACTAATTAAGTTTTTAACTAATTACCTGATGGCCCATATTGCATTTTACAAATTGTAACCGTGGAGTTCGCAAGGCGGATCCACTTGGGACGAATTCTCGCGTTGACACCAGTTTCGAGATCTTAATTCCCGAACTTTGCGGAGAAATTCATTGGCGTTCCAGTTAATTTTGTGCTTCAATGCATAAAGCGACGTTTTGTTAAGAAACTAACTGGAACGCCGATACATTTCTCCGCAAAGTTCGGGAATTAATATCTCGAAACTGATGTCATCCCGAGAATTCGTCCCAAGTGGATCCGCCTTGAGAACTCCACGGTTACAATTTGTAAAATGCAATATGGGCCATCAGGTAATTAGTTAAAAACCTAATTAGTGAATTTTTGTTAATTAGTCGATTATGAATTAGTTTTTTGGAAATAATGTGCGCCTCTTCGAATAGACCAGCTCATTAACTATAATTGGGCTATCTGCCACAGGCAACCTTAAATAAATTTTGAAAGTGTTCGCTGAAACACCCTGTATATATACATCAATATTCGCTCTCCGTCCGGATGAGCGAAGCTCGCAAGAAATGTCTGTTGCGCATTTTCGCACTGATGTAGAGCGTAGGTATTGCGTAAACCGAGTCATAAATGCGTTGATGCATGGTCACCATGTGTTGGCAAAATGAAAACTTAGGGTTCGTTCGCAACTTCTCGCCACCGAGATATATATATATATATATATATATATATATATATATGAACAAGCTGTCCCTGCTAAAAGTAGCCAATGTTTTAAAAACGACGGAGTGTGCTAGGAGGAGGAGGAAAAAGAAGGAAAGGCAGGGAGGTTAACCAAAAGCACGTCCGGTTTACTACCCTACACGGGGGAAAGGGTTTAAAGGAATGAAAAGAAAGGAGAGAGAGGGAAGAAAGTACTCGCAGTATGAACACGTGCTGTTGTCCAACACTTCACAATCGGTCAATGAGGCCAGTCGACTTCATGAACTGTAACAATGCCCGCGTCGCTTTGTAAGCCTGCGACGCGTGGGGCCACGGTCCAAGAATCTTTGTCTCTGAAAACGGTCTGCTGTCTACTCGGTTTAACACACTCCGGAGAATGTCGCGTTCGGTCTCATAACGATGACAAAAACACAACACGCGTTCCACGTCTCCTCACAGTTGCACGAGTCACAGATTGGTGTGTCGGACATGCCCAGAAGGAATGAGTACGCTTTCGTAAAAGCCACCCCTAACCAGAGGCGGCAAAGTAAAGTTGCATCACGGCGGGGGAAGTTCGATGGAATTTGTAGCCTCAGTGTAGGATCCAGCCAGTGGAGATGATAGTTCGTAAAAATCGGGCTGCTCCATAACGTTTCTGTCTCGGTTTGAGCGAGTAAACGAAGACCCCTCGCAGCGTCTGCCCTTGATAAGGGTATAGGAACAGTTAGGGTTTCCTTATGGGCTGACCGGGCGGCATCGTCGGCAAGGTCATTACCGACGATGCCACAGTGCCCCGGCAGCCATTGAAAGATGATGTCATGTCCGTTCATGAGGGCTTGATGGAGAACCTCTCTGGTCTCTAACACCAGTTGTTCATGTGTCTTGCGTCGTAATGCTGACTGCAGACTCTGAAGGGCTGCCTTGGAGTCACAAAAAATGACCCACTTTCGAGGTGGTGTTTCTACGATGTAATTAACAGCAGCACGTAGGGCAGCAAGTTCTGTTGCCGTAGAAGTCGTTATGTGGGACACTTTGAACTTCCTTGTGACTTGTAAAGTCGGAATGATAAATGCGCCTGTGGAGCTGGTAACCGAGACAGATCCATCGGTGTAAACCTGCGTTTTTAGTGCATATGCATCGTTCAGCAATGACAATGTCAACTGTCGTAGAGCTACCGTGGAATGACGGAGCTTCTTCGTAATTCTCGGAATCGTGAGGTGTACTTGTGGCTGCCATAGACACCACGGGGGTGACAGTGGTCTTGCTGCTGGTGCAAATCCCGATGGAAGGCAGCCTCGATGTGTTGCAACAAGTTTCGAAAACGTGGCGTGAGGTCTTTGTGCCGGCAAAGCAGCAATGTGATGACTGGGTACGCGACACAGGTGTCGAATGTGTGCTGTGAGGTTGTCAACCGTGATGTATGTTGGAATCAAGTAGTCTAGCAATCACGATTTGTTGCATGAGTCGAGGCGCATCGTGGAAGTCCAAGACATGTCCGCAGAGCCTGGCCTTGCAAACTTTGGAGGGTACGAATATTTGTTTTGCATGTGTTCGCCAAAACTGGCAAGCTGTATCGTAAAAAGCCCAGAAACATGTGTTCTGTACAGCTGCAGCATGGACCGTACCGACGTTCCCCAAGTTTTTCCACACAGGAACTTCATTATATGTATAATCGAAATTAGTCTCCGCTTCAGGTAGATGCAGTGGGGGCTCCATGAAAGGTTCCTGTTAATATAATCACACCTAAGAAGCGGTGAGACTTCTGGTATGTAATAGCCTGGCCATTGAGAGAAACAGGGTACGGTGTCATGGGTTTGCGCGTAAAGGCAATGAGCGCACATTATTCGATGGACATAGTAAGGCCTTGTTTTCGGAGATACGAACAAGTTAGGGTGGCTGCCCGCTTAATTCTTGCGCGGACTTGAAGACGAGTCACCGCAGAAGACCAAAGACAAATATCATCGGCGTAGATCGACAGGTGTATTGTATTGGGTAATAGTTCAGCAAGGCCAATCATAGCTAGGTTAAAGAGAATAGGGCTCAATACCCCGCCCTGTGGGACGCCGCCGTAGGTATAATAGCTGGCAGAGGGGCCATTTTAAGTCTGCACATAGAAGGACCTTCTGGTCAAATAGTCTCTGATCCATTGAAACATACGGCCACCGATTCCGACAGCCTCCAATGACTCAAGGATCGCTTCATGCGTTAATTATCATAAGCCCCTTTCACATCAAGAAAGAGCGCCACTGATATGCGCTTGAGACATTTTTGTTGCTGTATGTACGTTGTCAGGTCGATAACATTGTCTATTGACGACCTGCCTGGCCGAAAGCCTGTCATTGAGTCAGGGTATATATTGTGGCGTTCAAGCTACCATTATAAGCGTGTAAGGATCATCTTTTCCATTACTTTTCCTATGCAACTTGCCATGGCAATAGGGCGATATTATGTCAGGTCTAAAGGCGACTTTCCTGGTTTTAGTAGCGGTACAAGCCGACTTATTTTCCATTGCTGAGGAGGTTCGAACCACCTCAGTGGGGTTGAGGATCGCGTGTCCTAGTCTGCGGTATATTTTTTTTTCGTTTTGCAATGTAAATTAATTAGTATAAACTAATTGCCTAACTTTTTAAACATTGCCTTCACCAAGAAAGTGCCAATACGAAAGTTGTAGATCACATTTAAAAATGGCCGACTGAAGTGTTTGCAACTTAGTACCATCGATGGAGCTTCTTGTAATTGCCTTTAAAGAAAGCCCGCGAAATACAAAAACAACTACATGATAGCGCCACTATTCAGCGCTCCCAGACGATCAGGGCCATCTGAGCTGAGATTGCGACGATCCAGAACATTGTCGTGTAGCTCAAACAGGCGAACAGAATGGTCTTGGTGCAATCGTCCAGACTTGCAGTGCACAACAAACGAATATTCTTGAAGCCGTAGTGCCCAGCGGCCGAGGCGTCCAGACGGATCCTTCAGAAACGAGAGCCAGCAGAGGACATGATGGTCTGTAATCATAGAAAAAGTTCGGCCAAACAAGTAAGGTCTAAATTTGGTGACAGCCCACACTAAAGCCAGGCACTCGCGTTCAGTGATGGAAAAGTTGCGTTCGGACGAGGAAAGAAGGCGACTGAACGCACACTCGCGTTCAGCTTTGCCCAAGGACAGTCCCAATTCCACGACCACTGGCAACAGTGCGAAGTTCTGTAGGCGATGAGGGGTCGAAATGGGCCAGTATTGGTGGTGTAATGAGTAGGCGGACGAGGCAGAAAACTAAGCTGCTTGTTCGGGTCCCCACACGAAAGGAACGTCCTTCTTCAAAAGTTCAGTAAGAGCGCGGGCGATGTCCGCGAAGTTCCGGACAAAGCGACGAAAGTAGGAACATAATCCTGCGGACGTTTTTGGCTGAGCGCGGCACGGGAAATTGTTGCATTGCTCACACCTTGTCGGGGTCTGGTTGAACACCGGCAGCACTGACAAGGTGACCGAGCATAGTTATCTGGCGCCGCCGGAAACGGAACTTGGCGGAGTTCAGCTGAAGGGTGGCTCTTCGGAAGACGGCAAGAACGGCCGATAAACGGGTGAGGTGGCTCTCAAACGTAGGCGAGTAGACAATCACATCGTCTAAATAGCATAGACAGATGGCCCACTTATATCCCCGCAGCAGAGAGTCCATCACACGTTCGAAAGTTGCTGGGGCATTACACAGTCCGAACGGCATGACCTTGAATTGGTATAGGCCATCGGGAGTAAAAAAGGGCAGTTTTTTCGCAGTCCATAGGGTCGACTGAAATCTGCCAATAGCCAGACCGAAGGTCGATGGAAGAAAAATATTGGACTCCATGAAGGCAGTAGAGGGCGTCATCAATACGAGGCAAAGGATAGACGTCTTTATGAGTGACTTTGTTCAAATTCCGATAATCAACGCAGAAACATCAGCTGCCGTCCTTCTTTTTCACGAGAAAGACAGGGGAGGCCCACGGGCTAGACGAAGGTTCTATGACGTCTTTTATAATCATTTTGTCGACCTCGTTCTGGATGACTTGACGTTCGTGATGCGATACGCGATACAGATGTCGGCGTATAGGAGTGGCGTCACCAGTGTTGATTCGATGAGCCACGACAGATGTTTGGCCTAGAGGGCGGTCGTCAAAATCAACGATGCAACGATAGGACGCCAGGACCCGGTATAGATCTTGAGATTGCGCCTAGGTCAGATCGGGAGCAATCATCTTGTTAATGTCGTCGAGAGACGAAGGCGCGAAGTTGGCGGAGAAAGAAGGCGGCGAAACATCTGCATCCAAAGCGGCAATCTTGCAGGGGTCAAGCGCGGAAATGGTGCTCAGCGTCATGCCTTGCGGGATAACCGTAGTCAACAGGCTGACGTTGAGAAGCGGAACGACCACTGTATTGTCAGCAACAGAAACAATGGTGTCCATGTGCGAGGAGGCTCTCCTGCAAGGAATCGTATTGCCTCGCGGATAGCAACAAGCTCTGCTGCAGTTGAGGTGGACTTGTGGTCTAATTTAAACCATCGAGCGATGGTCATTTGCGGGATGACAAAGGCTGCGGCGGAGGCACATGGGGTAACAGAGTCATCGGTAAACACGTGCGAAGTACCACCGTATACTGTAAAAATGTGCGATAGGGTAAGTTGCTTAAGGCCAATGGATGAAACACAGGACTTCCTCGCAATCCCAGGGATTTGACGTTTAACAAGCGGTTTAGGCAGGACCCACGAAGGTGCTCTAGGAATGCACGGGGAAGAGAATCTTAATGGCAGAATGTTCTCATGATGCGATATAGCTCTTAAAAAACTGCAGTTTGGGTGTGTGGCAGGGAGTGCTGATAGGGGGTGTTGCCTATGTCGGGTCAACAAACGTAGGTGCACTCGAAGAGGTATGCGCATAGCATATATACATTTATGGGACAAGCCCGAGCTTCCGCGATGGTTCCATTGGTTGAGGTGCGGCGTGGTAGGCCCAAGCACGTGCGCAGTCCTTGAGCTTGGATGCTCTCTAGCGTCCGCACACAGCAAGGTATCATGTTCGAGAGCACTGGCATGCTGTATCTTATATAGCCAACGAACAGGGCTTGGTACAATTGAAGAAGAGACGATTCCGACGGGCCCCATCTTGCTCCTGACACAACCCGAAGCACAAGAACAAAACTCTTCAGTTTTGACTTCAGTGCAATGACGTGCCTTGACCAGAATAGTTCGCGGCCTATGATTACACCAAGGAACTTGTGATGTGTTACGTAAGGTATCGCTGTTCCATTAACGACTATCGGGTATTTAGTCATTTGTTTGCGTGTGCATGCAAGCACTGCACATTTTTCAACTGAATGTGTGAGGCCCTGACGTCGTAAGTACTTGGCTGTGATTGTCACTGCACGTTGCAGACACGCACGCAGTTGCGGACGCGTAGCACCAGATGCCCATATGCATTTGATTCCATGTGCCCCTGTAGACACCAGTTAGTTATAGCATTAAGGTTGGATTGCGGAATTTTAGTATCTTCTTCGTTACATATTTCGCAAAAAACTACACAATCATCAGCAAAAAGATGAATGTTAGAGTTTATTGAAGAATGAAGGTCATTGATGTATATAAGAAAAAGAAGATCCTGCGGTACGCCTGAATTGACTTCACTGAAAATGGAGTTATGATCATTGGCAGTTGTGAAATGAAATCGGTTGCCTCATCTGTGGTGAGCTCTAGAAGAATGTGCACCAGGTGCACCAGGCTGTCGGTGAAGACCCCGAAGACATTTTCAAGTTGTACGCTCTTGCCGAAGGCGAATGCTCCCGTGTTTGCTCTTTCCAATTAAGCACGCAGAAATCATCGACGTAGTGTTGGGCGGTGAAGGTGACGAGAACACCGCGGCGGACGAATAAACTCGAGAAGCGCCCTCGACGTCACAGACGTGAACCATTCTTCGTCTGTTTTGCGAATCAAAGTAGAGTGTAGCGCCGGCGAAGAGGGCCTTATGAGGCGCGTAAAGGCTTTAGAAGGACTACGCTCGCAGCCGGAATAAATGCTCGCCAGACTCTACTCACGTAAAATGCTGTCACATCGCCTGTATGAAACGCAGTTTTGTTTTCTTATACGTTTTACGAGCTGCCGAGCACTCACAGCGTATCTCCAGCATGAATATGGTTCCTTTAGAGCGCTTCCGCTTTTAACGAAATACCACTTCTGACAACGTCCGTTCGCCGTCCCGATGACCTCGTTAAAAACGAGGTTATAACGTTATAACTATCTCCAGTTAATAACCCCTAAAGTACAACGCGACATCCAAATGCTAGTTTCAAGCAAATGGCGAGAATCTGTTCCGGCCAGGCGTATATATTTATGTATTTAACGCACATGACGGGGTAGTGATTTTACGGTTAGCATGGAACACATATGTAAGACACGATGCCAGTATAAGCCTTGGAAATACACTGCTTATGATTCAACCCGTCGCAATGGCTGAGTGACTAATGCGTTGCGCTGCAGGTTCGGCCGCGGCGGCCGCAAAAACGCCCGTGTACCGTGCAGTGGTTGCACGTTAAATAACCTCAGGTGGTCTAAATTAATCCGGAGTCCGCCGCTACGGCGTGCCTCATAACCAAATCGTGGTTTTGGCACCTCCCGACCAAAAGCTTTATGGCGAGACCGGAGCCCGGCCCGGGCCCGGAAATAATCTACGTTATCCGCCCGGCCCGGCCCGCCACCCCTTTACCTTAGGCCCGAGCCCGGCCCGCGCCCGGCTTGAAAGTGGCCCGAACCCGGCCCGAGGCCCAAAAAGATCACCGAGCGGCATTAAAAAACATAAAATAAAGGAGAGTAAAACAGATTTATTCTTAAGGCATAAATACATGTCAAATGCAATTATGAACACCATTTGAGCGGTCTGAACGCAAATACCAGCGCGCGAAGTAGTACAAATGACCCTGCTGAGCAGTATTCATTCATTCAGTTTACTCACCAGATAATACTGGATGGCTACCTGGGCTAAAGGCTGTGTAGACAGCTTGACAGGGGCCCAGGTAGCCGTTAGAAGGCAGATACAACGAAACGGCAAAAACAAGATACTTAGCAATAATGCATGAAGTGGACATGTAAGCATACGTATATATATTGTTAAACAAAGCCAGCAAATTAAAGAAATAGTATAGGATCAAAATAAAAAGAGTGTGTCATCAATACACAAGAAAATAGATAGCAATATGAGTATTTCATAAGAAAAGTGATACAACACAACATTTATTACAACACTTTTACAAAAAATGCTCGCAACTGAGATTTCGACATGTATTTCGTTTCTTTGTATTTGTTCAGCAGTAAAGGAAGTTTGTATTGTAGCATTTGAAGTTTGTAATCTGTGCGAAAACGAGGCAGAAACCCCGTGTCTGTGCTGTGTGTATTTAACACAGGCCTGTGTACATGTAAGCTCGCCGTTGTTTCTAATACCTGCCTAAATATTTTGTTTGAATGATAAAAAGACGCAAGAACACGATAGTCATACATGTTCTTTATGCGAACTATGTTGAAGATTTGAAAAGCGCTCAGACGAGGTTCACAATATTCAAGGTTGGCGATCTGTCGTATAACTTCTTTTTGCAATATTACAACTTTTTGTATGTTCGTTTTAGTTGTTGTTAGCCAGCCCAAACTACAATGAATTAATTCGAGAAGCAAACAATGCAGAATATATTTTAATTTTAATATTTAAAGGAAGCGCACGACAACGTGACATCGCACCACTGACAGACGCAAGATTTTTACAAAGGTTTCAAACGTGTGAATCCCATGTAAGATTCGAAGATAGTGTAATGCCGAGTATAGGTGTTCCTCAACCATTTCAATGTCATTATTTCCACATCTAATGACGTGCTCTAGCCTAATCGCCTTGTTTCTGGCTCGAAAAAAAAAAAAACAAAAACATACCTTCTGTTTTAGAAGGATTAATTTTAAGCGAGTTTGAGGAAGACCAGCGAACAATTTTGTCAAGTATATTATTACAGTCAACAGCCAGTTTGGTCGCGTCAGGACCAGAAAGAAGCACGGTGCAATCGTCTGCATATATAATGAACTTTACTGTCAAATCAATGTTAATTATGCTATTTACGTAAACAATAAACAGAAGCGGTCCCAATACGCTTTCTTGCGGTACGACTGTCGCCAGCAGTTTTCAACGGCACGACCTTGATGCGGCCCAATCCACTTTTATCGCAGCGCCGCCACAGTATTGTTCCACGTCGGACGTTTCACTCCAAAGCATGCGCCGCCCCAGCCGCTCGTCCCGCTCAAGCGTATTCTAGTACACCTTAGCGGAAGCGCAGCCACGACCGGTCGTGAGCGCAGCGCATGGATGAAGTAAATGTAGAAATAAAGCTTCTCATTCCTCCATGGTGCAGCGTAATGCGATACTGCTAGGCGGCCGGTTGAGAGCATGCGTGCAATCAGGGATGGACGCAGTGCCATATTTCAGCCGCGTGACGAATTGTCTTATCTTACCAGTCATCGTTTTACCAATTCGCCTTTGAAGAATCAGCAAGTCGCGAACGCGCTTACACCACGCTGAAAGCATTAATTACATTGATTTAGGTAAGGAATACAATGACATCCTTTGGACTGAATTGGGCGACTTCGGTCATTCTGGACTTTTACATTCTGTTCAAACAGCGCAAAATACAACGGAAGAAGAAAAGGGAAGTGCACAGGAGTAGCACTGCTAGCTTCCAGATGCACCGGGGCAACAGGTTTTTCAGAGTCGAGACGCGCGAGGATAACTCGCTGCATGTCACATGCACACCACCAGAAAGTCCGAGCCCGGCCCGGGCCCGCGTCAAAATACCCGAGCCCGGCCCGAGCCCGGGTCAAAAAGCACATGCCGTGCCCGAGCCCGGCCCGAGCCCGTGAAAAAACTGCCCGGGCCGGGCCGGGCTCGGACTTTCGGGTAAGCGCCCGAGCCCGTGCAGTGCTCTACTCTGCGCTACCAACAGTGAACTTGCGCAGTTCATCCATCTCAATGGCTGCCACACGATGACTACAAGAAGTAACCCGGGCCAGGGCATCTTCGACCCCTCTGCGTACGTACCCCCCCCCCCCCTCGTCGTTTCCATTTTATTTTAAAGCGCAGCTCTCTAGGCGCCCGTTTCTGCGGCGAGCGGCGGCGGCGACGTAACCGAGCGAACGAGCACAGCGAAACATGAAAGCGAACGCGGATCGCAGCGTGGGATGAAAGACGCGAGGAGGAAAGTGGAGAGGAGGGTGCAGCGGGACCATGAGTCAGAAAGCGGAGGAGGGTATTGCGAAAGCGTAAGAAAAGCGTAGTGGGGCGACGATGGCTACGAGATGGCGCCGGAGTAGCGCACGTCGACTGCGAGGTCTGTCGGCGGCGGCTGCTGTGAATCGAGCCCACGCGTCACCCATGCGCTGGCTCTCGCGATCTCCAGACAGCGAGACAGTCGCGCCACACTTCGCTCGGTTTGCAACGTGCCGCACGAGGCAGATTGTCCGCGCCAGCCAATATATCACGAAATGAAGACAAGTGTACAGCTGCGCTCAAATTTCGCATTAGGGAGTATCGTAATCGGCGGTGATTTTTTTTTTTTTTTTGTCACGCCTGTACGTAATGCGCGGCCGCAACTAAGAAAATAACAAATAAAGCTTGCTCAATTTGGACTGTAAGCTGAAATGTGATCTTGACCTCGCCAGAGTCACTGGATCGGAGCCCATCTGCGTGCCGATAGCCGTCTTGTGAAGTTTGGTTTCACTGATTAAAAATTTAATTAAATTCTGAGGTTTTACGAGCCAAAACCTCGGTATTATTATGAGGCACGCCGTAGTGAGGGACTCCGGATTAATTTTGACCACCTGGGGTTCTTAAACGTGCACTCCATGGACGGTACACGGGCGTTTTTGCATTTCACCCCCATCGTAATGCGGCCGCCGCGGCCGGGATTCGCTCCCGCGCCCTCGGGCTTTTGGTTTCACTGCCCCTTTTCGGTTAAAACTTAAAACCAAATTCTGGAGACAAAAAAAATTATTCCGAGTACTTTTTCCAGTTTTGCTAAGCCCTACTTATATAACAAAATAAAAAAGAAGTAAAAAATAAACTAGCAGCCTTTAGCAGTCTTTACGGGACTCTTGTGTGCGCCGCACAATTTGTCGCAGCTTATTTCGAGCTTTTATCACATTAGCAGGCAGTTTCGTCTCCTCCCCTACCAGATGGCATATATAGGAGAATATATAGGCATAAGAACGTGCGGACAATTAATAATGAGGAGGGAACATATCGATCGCGGGGTCCATCATTTTGATGAGTTGTTTTCACTCGCGAGGCTCGTGAGTTGCGTTTCACCCGACGCGCTTCCGCAATGGATCTGAGGGCCCGCTTCCTCAGAGCCGTTAGCGGAAGCCGGATTAACGTGCGGGAGTGCGAAGCAGTTGCGGATATTTATAAGGAGCCGGCGGATGACACGTGGGTCTTCGGGAACCAAAAGTATCGCGAACCTGGCACCGGATTGGTATACTTGATTGGTTAACGCAAGCAGTCAATCGTGAATAACACCTAGGCAGATGTCTTGACAGATGCCTCATTTTGCAACGACTAATAAAATTTAAAAAGAGAAATGTAAAGAATCATCATTACCTAAATCTGCTGGACCCCGGCCACACTTCTCAAGTGCAGCCGAGTCGTGCGCTCCTGTCAAATACGTGGAATCTCTAAGGAGCGTGTCTATACAGCGAAACTGCTAGCTGTCGGTGGCTGCATTGTTTACTGACGAGGCCACAGACCAAAAATCGAGCACCCGCGTCGACCCATCATTGGCAGGATGCGCACATATTGCATATTCGGCCGCGAACTACGACGCGTCGCTTCCGCGCTCGGCGGTAAATAAAGGAAGGCAAGGAGCGAGGACGAAACAACAATAGTAAAACAAACCGCGCGCGCGCGCTTTTCTCTTTGTGCGACGACTCTCGTTATTCACAGCTGATCTGGAAATTTATGGCCCCGTGCGCGATCGGAGGGCTGCAGACGTACTACGCCGCGGCGGCGAAGGCGGCAACAATTCAGCGGCCGGCGAACTGAGCCGCCGCCTTGTCGCCCGCGCCCTGAGTCTCGGCTCACGCGCGCCAGCGGCGCGTGTAACCGCACGCGTGCGCGCCGTAAAATGACAAGCTTCCGCTGACGCCGGTATTTCATGCATGCCCGTTCCTGGAACCGTAAAACGCGGGAGGCGGCCATCTTGACGTGTATATCAGGCCAGACACAAGGCAACCACCGCTGTCCGTCTGCTGCGCGTCTCGCTGCCGGTCCGTGGCCGCGGCGCGAAAACCCAGCCGCGGGTAAGTTACGCACGCCTCCTTCCGCCGCCACCCTCGGTTTCTCTCCTATTCGTGGTGGGGGAGAAAAAAATAAATGCCAACACGGGAAGACAGCTTCAAGCGAGCAGGGAGCGACAGCGCTCAAGTGACGTCTCGAGAAAGGAATCGTAACTCGCGAAAACGCATAATTCGTCGCCGTACGGAGGCGATCGCGAACGCTCCTGCGATAGAAGGACAACCGCTGCGCGCTCTTGACATCGGCGGAGCGCCACAAGATCGCCGCGGCTCTTTCAGGGCAGCATGCTTCGCGGAAAGCGAAGGCAACCAGAGCGTGTACCGACGTGTCAATGCGTAACCGCTGAGACTGTTTTCGCTTTCCCTCTCTCTCTCTCTCTCTCTCTCTCTCTCTCTCTCTCTCGTTCGCGTTTTCGCTATGTGTATGCCCGCGTTGAGTCATGCGTAACGACACCATGCATGCGGAGGAATTGTGCCAGGTGCAGGTAAGAGCAGGAGCATAGATCGAAATTCATCGCCGCATTGAGCTAAACCACGGGACAAGTGCAGGTTCGCCGCTCAGTAGACCATAGCTTTAGAAAACGGGAACACAAAGTTGGCGGACGCCGTCGGACCCGCGTACGTTAGTGGTGCTGAAAACCCGGGTCTTTGACGCAAATTTACCGGGAAAACGAAAGAGGTAACTTCATGTCAAAAGAACAAAATCGACAGGTTGGCATCTCCACGAAGGGCACCGCGATTGCGTCGAAGCTTGCGAACGATTACTTGCTTAGTGAGTCGCTGGAGCTGTTTTCGTGCCTACGACCCGCAAAACCAACCTGTTCCATCGTTGGAGGCATAGCAGAGCTTGCGCTGCTTGCTCGGAAAGGAAGCTGCGGGAAATTGAAGATATTGACCCGAGCCTAACCGGGACTTCGTTATATAGGGCATCCGGCCGCCACTGTGCAAAGTCGAAGACAAGCGCGTGAAACCAGAGAATAATTAGAGCATGTACATGCAATCTCGAGAAAAAAAGAATATGCGCCCGTAAGAGGTGGTGTGGAGCGATACTATATTTAACACGAATGATAAAGCTGCATGAAAGTTCGTCCCTGTTTTCCCTCCGCCACTTCTGAAGTGTTTCCAATCGGCACCGTGGGCAGATATTGAAGGGAACTAAACGTGTTTCAGGTTCGTACATTCGTGCAAACATGTTCTCGACCCCAGAGAGAGAAACCTAGTTCACTGGAAGTTCGAGCGATAATGAAGGAGTTCCTCAGTCCAAGAACTAGCTGGATGCATTCCATAGACCGAGCTCTATATGAACTCAGTCAGGTATGTTTGATCATCGGCGAAGGAGGCTTGAGCGAGTCAACCACCCATGAAGTGGAAGGGAGCAAAAAGCGAGCAGTGCTGCAGTTCCTCCAGCGTATAGTATGGCGACACTGGTCTCTCTCTCTCTCTATCAGATGAATAGCACTGAAATGGGGTTCTTTATTGAAAGAGGAAAAACCGTGTTGAATGTTTCCAATGCTGAGAGTATCTCGTCAACCTTGTGCGATTGTGGAAGATGGGGAAAGCGGATCAAACACAAAAGCGCTTCATGCATTGACGCTCTACAGAACACGCGCGACAGGTGTTGTGCTGCGTGGAGGTTTCCTACACGTTACGTGGAACACCAGAGCCCTGCATGGACTGAGGGACGCACGTAGCGAACCCGTAATGCGAAGTTGTCTCTAGTTCAAGCTGGCGGGCTTCCCGCCTTTGTCGACGTTCAGCGGTTGCCCTGCGAATGCGTGGTGAATCACGTTCTGAAGGACACGTGTCGCAATCAGCATGCACTTAAGAATGCGCTATCATTATTTTGGGGTAACCAAATGTTAAGTATAAATGACGCGTAAGGCGTACGTAAAACTCCACTGTCAGAATTGTTTTGTGAAAATAACATTTAACAGTGTAGTAAAACATGCAACAGTCTAACTGTCAGTATGACAATTTTTGTAACATATATCTTTTCTGTTCTCTTCTGTTTTCTCTTAACTTGTTTTCTCTGATTTCACCTAAATAACATGTTTATTGTTTTTTCTGGGATGCGGGATACACGTATAGGTAAGCACGCTACGTCGAACATATGAGACGTCACATGACCAATGACAGACACCTGGAGCCAAGGCACCCGGCACTACGCAACACATACGAGTCTCCACCTACGAGTTTATATAGCCATACTCTGAGTGGCATGACTCAACCGGAGCGCAGCTGTAGTTGTTTATTAGGACAAATTAAGACCAGTTGGCGCATGCATATGAGATCTTTCTGTGTATACTTATTGCGTGGCTGGGAAAGCTGCACACAAATATTAATTGAGGGTAGTAAAGAGACGAACAAATGTCATCCCGCTCACAGTATTGATCAGAAATTTTTCATTACGGTATGGGGCTCAATTCTGTTAAAATCAAGAAAAAAAATCTTTTTTTTTCACCACAAACAGAAAAAAATGTGACTTTATTTTATATAAAGTAAACTCTGTTTCTTCCACTGCAAGAAATTTTCAATATTAAAAATACAAATTATCCGTTGTTTCATTGTTTTTCTCTTCCGTTTATTTTTTACATTGACATTGCATGCTCAACAAACGCGGCACGTGCTTTTGTCCTTAGCGCTGCGAACGTATGTGTACTGCGGTGTGGTCCCCTACAGAGCAGATTCTGGAGATACCTAAGCCATTTAAAGGGCTAACTTTTTGACTAAATTTGTTAGAAATGAGTAGTACATAGCGCTGAAGCAATCTTGACAAAGCCGCAGGGGTGGTAATTGTACTGTTTTCTTGTTAGCAGCCACAGCACCTAAGCAGACGACGCGTGCCCCTGGTGGTTGTCGCTATGACGGAAGTCCCATCACGCCGCCAAAAGCGGCGCATCGACCATCGCGGGAGCCCAAAACTCGTTTTTAGACTCCGCTCGCCGCTACGATCAAGATCGAGGCATTTCAAACACTTCGCTAGCGGCGAGAGCGTTTACCAATGGTAGGTCATGTCGAGGAGACGCGTGTTCTTGGTCATGCGTCACTTGCGGCGAGCTGTAATGGCGGCGTTTTTATTCGGTTCCAGTATTAAGAACACATATACTTCACAATGTACGTTGCTCGCGGAAGCCAAACCCATCCGTCATATCGTATCGCATGTCGAGCCGCGTTTGAAGAACCCGGTGTTTCTGGCGAAAGTATGGCCTGTATGACATTTGTTGGCTGATATCACCGCATGCACCGCTTGTTTGTTTGTTTTGTTTGAACGGAATAAACGCCGAGTAAATATTTATCGACGGTAGGTATTCCAGCAAGTAGGCCTACTGCATTATTGTAGCAAAAAGAGCGCGTTCATTTCACTGTGCTGTTGGTTTCAAGTGAAAGTAACTCTGCCCCTCGAGATAACACAAACAGCTGTCGTGCGAAAGTAAGCGACAGCGCCGTGCTGCACAAATTTATCAGATTCTCTGAGGTGGCGGTCCCACTCCGGCGGCACGAGCCCCCCGTTTTCAGTACTTTTGGAGTAACCGTGGCGGCTCCTCTACTTAGGATATAAAGTTGTGGTATATACCATAAAAAGCTTAATTCTTGTAGATTCCAACTATATAATATAAAGAAATTTATTAATGTGATTTCGAAATAAATGTTCAAGAACAAGCATGAGATACATGGTTTCTGCGAACTGTGTACACACTCAGTTTTACTAATAGTTGTACTATTAGTAGTCTCAGTTGTACTAATAAAGGTACATAAATGAAATTTTGCGTCCTAAATGGAAATTCCTTGAACTCTACTTTATCCAAAATTTAGCTTCCTTGAGCATGTAGTTGCCGGGCTGTTTACAACAGAAGATTGCGATATTTGGCAATTTTCAAAAGCAAATTATTGAAAAAGTAAAAGTTCACACTTATTTTTCTACGTCTAAGGAACTAGATAAATACGTCCTAAAGCTACAGAGCAAGCCGCAATGCAGTAAGTGCGGTAGTTTATTCTAAATATGGCCACAACTGAGACACAGTTCGCAAAAACCATGTATATCATGCTTGTTCTTGAACATTTATTTCTAAATCACATTAATCAATTTCTTTATATTATATATAGTTGGAATCTACAAGAATTAAGCTTTTTATGGTATATACCACAACTAAATGTATATGCTAAGTAGAAGAGCCGCCACGGTTACTCCGAAAGTACTGAAAACGGGGGGCTCGTGCCACCGGAGTGGGACCGCCACCTTAAGCGACGAAATGCTTCCGCGGACTTTACTGACATCATTAACCACATAAACCACTGATTTCAGCCATGCTATACGTCGTGAAAATACGGCTTAAGAACGAACGAAAGGCCGCCTTTCTTTTTCACAGTATACTGAAAATATACAGCAACGTTTTGCCATTTCCCTCCTGGTACCACTTCGTCACTGTAACCATACAGCGCTATCACGAAAGCAACTATAACGGTTTGGTGTACACTGGTATGGCTGCTACCATTACTATCTCGGTCACATTGACAGATATCGTACAGTCGACAGGGCTTCCTGGTCCGGTGAGCTATCCAGTACACCTCTCTAACATTAAAGATTCGTTGAACTATGCGGTATGCTGTGCAATGCGGTAGGAACACGATTAGAATAGGCTCCTGGTCCCAGCCACCCGCTTGCTTGCGTGGCAAAAGCGAGTACTTAGCTCCCAAAACAAAAATTTGTTCGTAACGAAAGGTCATACACAATGTCATATCAATGTCATATCAATGTTATACACGTTGCTAAAAGGCAGCAACGGATAGACTTAACGTGAATGGGTCAATATGCTATTTGCGACAATAGATGTAATCAGAAGCCTTACACAGCCAATATATTTATTCGAAGTCCTCAGAGGTTTGCTACCCTAGTGTAGGGTAGCAAACCCGACGCTCGTCTGGTTGACCTCCCTGCCTTTCCTCTCCTTGCTCTCTCTCTCTCTCTCACCGACTCCGAGGTGGAGTATATATTTGCGTGAGGTGGGTTAAAAAGGAGTGGAAGTCACTCGGTACATAAAATTTAACAGTATGAGATCGAATGTTATACAATAGTAAACGGTAGAAGTCACATTTTGCTTATAAACCATTGGGCTGTAGTAAATTGACCATACAATTGCACATGCAGTGCCTGCAATATAGTAGTCTACTTGTCATACATTAACAGAGTTAATGTATGAAGGAAAATACGAATCGTGGCCCACTCATTTGAAGCAGATACCACACATACAATACATGAACATTAGGTAAACAATACTGTTTATGTCGTATCTAAAAGTCACAGGATCAACAACGTTTGCGTTTCTGTCGGGAAGATCATGTCGGGACGACCGAAGTGGAGTCGTAAACTATGGTCCCTGTGCAGACGTCTTGTAAGGAAGACAGATGCTTACGATGGATTATTTTGTGCAGCAAACAGGGTAGTGAAACAATTCCGCGGGTTTCTGAAACTGGAAGTGTTAGCACTTTCTTGATATTAGTAACGCTGGACTAATGATGAATCGTGCGGCGCAGTCTAGCGGGTGACCATAGGGCGACTATGTAGGTATAGTCTACAAAGTCGCCCTTGTCTTCTATACTTTGGGCAAAGAACATTCCGCATAACGATAATATAGATATCAGCGCCCGTCCATGTCGTATGTGTTCTTTTCGTCCTCGTCTTTAGCGCTGTTTGACGAAAGCTGTCAAGGTATGACTGGTCGAGACTGCGTGTGCGCCAAGCTTAGGACTCTCAATAATGGCGCTTTCCGCGCCGCCTATCGCATCCTCGCAGTAAGCTAGACACCCGCATGTCGCCGGCGTCGCAAGGCCCCGCGCGTCCTCGGTCGCGTTCGCTTCGGCGTCAGACAGCGCGAACTGGTTCGGGCGCGCAGCTCCGTCGCCCGGCGGCAAAAGAACGGAGGCGACGTGACAAGCCGCCGGTCGTAAGTCAACCGATCCGGGCTGCCAAGGGCGGGATTTGGCCCTCGGAATGCGAAGCCCACACGGGGAGAAAGAGGAGCGCGCGGGTCGCCGAATGAGCGGATTGAAACGGAGACACTAGTCAATATGCAAATCACGCCAAGGCGTGCGCGCCAGGTTATCTGTCAGGAGCCTATCGTGCCGGAAAGCTCCGTGACGAAGCCGGCTTCCGTCTTGGAGAAGCCGGCCCGGAGCCCCCGCTCGGCGCTCTCCGCCGCTGCATGGCGAAGGGCGGCACCTGGGGCGCCACGCAGAGTGGTGTGCCAGCACCGGCGCGTCGCGTACGCGCATTGTTTACGCGGCGTCAGATTCACAGTGGGCCTTTGGCCGTGAAGTAGCAAGATTCCACGGCGCGAGGAGCTCAGATGCGTTAGATTCAGAGTCGGCAAAACCAGCGTGACACGCAAGGGTTGCTTCCTCCGGTTTGCCTCTCAGGGATTTCTTTGCTCCTTCTTTGCCCGGCGTGCGATGCGTTTGAACTCGAAATAAAATTCGATGGATAAACGCAGTCCTCTCGCCCTTCACTTCCTCGCTGTTTTCTTTATTTGATAACAGCATTCACACTGCCCTTGCGCAAATGGTGAAAGAAAATTATCAGGAGCGTATATTCGTTATCGAGAAAACGGTTCATGACAAAGACTTTCCCGTAGCAGCCACACTCTTTTCAGATAAGAAAGTTCCGATTCTCGTAAGAAAAGATTAAAGGTGTTGGAGCTGCAGTCGGCGATGGTTGTTCTGCCCACTGACCAAAGCGGACCTACGTGCCGAAGGACAAAACAAAGACTGGATGGGTAACGAACATACAAGAAATGTGTTTGCGGACGTCTGTTAGTTGCCTCCTCTGAAAGATGTCGGTATACGAATAAAGGCCTCCCTGGTCTGACACTACCGAGCTCGGTATGATTCGGCAACGCATTATGATGCACCGTATACGACTCGACGCGGAGTCAGCAACGCGTGGTCGTGTTAAACTAGGAGACATTCGATGCGATCCGATGAGCATCGTCAGATAAGAGGCGGCGCGCGAGTGCAGACTACTGCAGGCGGCCAGTGAAGGGCGCTATCTGCAGCCGCGACGCTCGCAAAAACTGCGGGCCTCGAGGATAATCCCATTATGCGTGCCGTAGGACGCCCG